>NW_015505895.1:122541-156012 GCF_001515645.1 Sinocyclocheilus grahami
AAATTCAGTATACAGTTTATTTAAAATAGGATATACTAAGTAGGCTTACAGGCAAGCAGGTGATTGTGATTGTAATAAAGGCAATTTTATACTTCACTGAACAGAAATGCACTGTTGTGTTTTCTGCTTGGATGTTACAGTTAGCTTTTTATTATTATTTATAATAAGATTTTGTGGCTATGAGTTCAAATGTCATTATGTGCATAATTGTCCATTTTTCCTTTGAACAAAGTGACTGATCCTTATTTAGATAGTACAAATAATACGTGTTTAATGCTTATTTTTTATTTATTTTATTTTATTTTTTTGGCTGGACATTTTTGGGGGGGCACAAGGAGAATCTGGGGGGGCATTTCACAGTATTTTCACCTCCTAAATTACTACACTACTTGTGCAGTCACGATTTTACTATAATTTACTCAGGCTGATGACTTTTTTTTGTATGACATTAAAACAATTTTTAGCATAAGTTAAGCAAAACAAATGTGATTATTTCTGATAACTTTTTAACTGCAGGCAGACATTATGGTACAGTAGGCCTACAAATATTGTGTTGGAGATATGCGAGCAAAAAATAATAGATAAAAAAATGTATAATAGAAAGCACAAAGGCACCATACTGAAAAGGCCAGTAAAAAATAAACAAAGCTGTAGAAAAATATAATGAATTACAAGTCTGTCGAGAACAGTGCGCTATTGCAGACTTATATACTGAAGTTTTAATTACATTATTGTAATAACTATAGTCAGTCGTGAACTAAAGTGGGCCGCTCTAAGGCATGAAACTCAAGGGCTGAAAATGACTCCCACTCCGGCCCTGGTGGAGACCCACTTACTTGAGACAAAAATGTTGATGGGAGAGTCACTATATGTGTTTTTCCAATCCTCTGGATTCTTCATTTCCACCCTAAAGTAGTATTTGTCTGAATGGCTGTTCATGACATCATGGAAAACTGGTACAATTACGCTGACTAAGATTTCGAAGTATCTCAATATGACTAAACCCTTTGTTTGTACTTCCATTAAAAACCACCAAACTCTCTGAATGGAGAAAAGCTTGGTTCTTCTAGTTTCCAATATGGTTTCCTCAACGGATAAACAAAATGTTACAATTGATGAATTTTGCTCTCTTGTTCAATGTCACTAACTAGACATGGAATCCCAAAGGAATAAAGTGAAGATTTCTGTGAGTGGCAAGATTTTCAGTAAAATACACTCTTAAAAATATATGGTCAGGCTCAGGGCCATATAGCTAGGGTATGCAGGGCCCTGGTGCAGGTTGTTACTGTGGGCCCTGGATGATCTTGCCTGGGTCCCCCTGAAGGCCATAGCATTGTCACCAGCTGTGGCCTAATGGTTAGAGAGGTGGACTTGTACCCCGAAGGTCACGGGTTCGTGTCTTTGTACCAGCAGGAATTGTAGGTGCCCCCAGTGAATGAACACTCTCCACAACTGAGGTGCCTAGTTTATGTCTTATTTGATGTGATGATCCGATGTCTAGTTTACCTACAGATGTTTCTATTTTGCCCTAAAGTTCCTCCAAAAGAAACTCACATCACCATCGATCCATCTGATTCAGTCTCTGTGACTTTGACCTGCAAACGCAAAGCCACTCCATCATATGACATGATTTTCTCCTGGTACAAATGGGGAGAGTCAAAACAACTAGATTATAGAAAACAAATGACTTTTGGTGCAAACAAAACTAATGCAGGCTGGTACTTCTGTATAGTTTATCAGAAACACCTCGGAAGAAGGTTTTCACTGACAGCTGTCATTGTAAGACAGTGAGCAACTCTTGTTTGTTTGTCCGAGTGAGCAACAGTAACTAAGGCGGGCGAGGCTTACCGATCAGTCTATCAAGGTTGAGGTAACACTTTATTTGACTGTGTCTTTGTTACACATTGATGATATCTGTACTTACTATAGTAATAACAGTAAATGATGCTAGTAAGTACGTTGTTGATTTATATTACACAGTACTTAAACTTAATTACACTGTAACAAGGACACCTTACATTGAAGTATGACTGTTGTTAATCTATGCTCTATTTTAGTCTCTGTTAATCTCACATGACAATGACATAGAAGAGCAAAAGAAAAAGGAATTCCTGGAAAAGAAGACATGTTTATATCTTGAGCAAATGTCTAAGAATTTCGAACATTTCCTTGTCTCAAAGCCGTCTGAATTTTCTCTTTAAAGTGTTGCGTGTTTGTGGGTTTTAAGTGTTGCAACCTCCTCCCACACCAGTCAAAATGAGACAGTGGCTCCTTGACAAATGTAAATGTTTTGTGAGTGACACGAGTTATTAAATTCCTTACGCTTTGCTACATTACGTTCACCCTGCTCTAAACAGCATTAAATTTAACTTCTCTGACCACACATTATAGAATAAAACTATTTTGACACCCCTTTCAACACAAGTTAACAGTGCATTTTTAAGTCTGCATGAGTCACATCATTCATCCATTCACTGAATTATCATATTTGTGCCAAATTTGTTTGGATAAAAACATCAAGTGTATAGGACAGTTTTATTGAACAGTAACAAGAAAAGACTTATTAAGTTAACATTAAAGTTAAAGAATAACATGCTTAATATATTACAGCCTTGGTCTCATTTGATAAACTATGGGCAAAGATTACCAATTTAAATTACAAGATGGTATAATAATTGTGATAAATATAAGATCCTAGATCATTTTTGTTTTAATCACGGATATATTGTGTGGTGTATTAGTGGAGGTGATGATCTGTGTTGTGTATATACATGAAAATTGTCTAGTATTTAAATGGAAATGATTGAATGATTTTAGTAATTGAACATTGGCTAATGAACGATGATGTCAATATAATTAGTGATTTGAAAAGTGGGTGGAGGGATTGAATTGCTTTGCACACTGAGGAAGGCTTTGAGCCGAAGCATTTGTGTCTTTTCCCATCAACAATGAATGTAAATTAAAACGAAAAAAGAAGACTGAAGAGTGCAGATCATGATCTCCTTTAAGTATTGTGTTTATTGCCATATTTTTGTGTTGCTGCTTCCATTCTCTTTGAACAAATGACATGTTAGAATGAATAAAGACAGATTCATCTCATCTCATCCTGTAATGCTGCTGGAAGGTAGTCAGTAGTACATCAAGTGTTTTAAAAAAATCTCAGAGAGGAAGATGTCTTTATAAACGTCTGCTTTTCTTTGACTGCACTGCTCTAAGGTAAGGTTTATCGCTTGCAAATTGACCTTTATTAAAATATAAATCGTTAGAAATGTAGTAAACAAAGTTCATGACAACACTAATTCATTTAATAAAGATGTTAATCAGGGTTGGGAGGTCTGCAGTGACTATTAATTCTCAAATATACAGAAAAGTATATTTAATTTGTCTCTCTTGTTTGTTTAAGTGTTTCAGTGATGTATGTGGTCCAGATCATCTCCTTCATCATTATCAGCTCTGTGTTTCTACACACTCACTCAGGTTGGTTCATATACACTAAATATATCCTTTACCAGCAGAAGCACTACTGATATGATGACACAAGTAGCAAAATAGCAAACTGATGGGCAAAGGAAAGGATCATTTATTTTTGTCTGTTCCTCAGATAAAGCTATCATATAGCTTCAGGAGACTTTAAATATAGAAAACGGGTCATCTAT
This sequence comes from Sinocyclocheilus grahami, assembly GCF_001515645.1. Lineage (NCBI taxonomy): Eukaryota > Metazoa > Chordata > Actinopteri > Cypriniformes > Cyprinidae > Sinocyclocheilus > Sinocyclocheilus grahami. The sequence goes on from NW_015505895.1 coordinate 126,198, forward strand.
AAGCCATAATTACTTTTATGGGGCTGTTTTGTTTTTTTGGAAGCTTGTCTTATGTCTGTGTCAGGGGTGTAAAAAGTACATCATCTTAATGCAAAGTAAAATAAATGACAAAGAATGTTTTGTCAGACAGACAAACAAAGGTTAAAAAACATCTATCTAATGCATACAACAACGATTAAAAGGCAGCACAGTCGAACACAAAAAATACAGCTCTTATTATGGACTAACCCAAATGTTGGGTTAAATTTTGACATTCAAATTTTAACCCAAAAGTTGGGTTAGTCCAAATTTGACCCAAAGTTGGGTTGAAATAACTCAGCATTTTTTAGAGTGTATGTAATGTATATGATTTTCTTTCTTAAGATGAACACAAACAGTGATTTTTAGAAAAAAATAATAATCAATTTCTATTTATATAATGCAAGTGTACAGGATGTCCAAAGTTGACGCTTCAAAAACTGCACAATCTAAACATGACGGCATACTTTTTGAAGTGGTCCAGTACACTTGCATTACATAGACTAAACATCTTTATTTGTGTTTATCTGAAGAAAGTCAGTCATATACATCTGGGATGGCATGAGGGTGAATAAATGTTGAGAGAATTTTTGGGTGGAGTAATCCTTTAAAGGGGACATAACACACACAGTTCTAATGAACGATGATGTCAATATAATTAGTGATTTGAAAAGTGGGTGGAGGGATTGAATTGCTTTGCACACTGAGGAAGGCTTTGAGCCGAAGCATTTGTGTCTTTTCCCATCAACAATGAATGTAAATTAAAACGAAAAAAGAAGACTGAAGAGTGCAGATCATGATCTCCTTTAAGTATTGTGTTTATTGCCATATTTTTGTGTTGCTGCTTCCATTCTCTTTGAACAAATGACATGTTAGAATGAATAAAGACAGATTCATCTCATCTCATCCTGTAATGCTGCTGGAAGGTAGTCAGTAGTACATCAAGTGTTTTAAAAAAATCTCAGAGAGGAAGATGTCTTTATAAACGTCTGCTTTTCTTTGACTGCACTGCTCTAAGGTAAGGTTTATCGCTTGCAAATTGACCTTTATTAAAATATAAATCGTTAGAAATGTAGTAAACAAAGTTCATGACAACACTAATTCATTTAATAAAGATGTTAATCAGGGTTGGGAGGTCTGCAGTGACTATTAATTCTCAAATATACAGAAAAGTATATTTAATTTGTCTCTCTTGTTTGTTTAAGTGTTTCAGTGATGTATGTGGTCCAGATCATCTCCTTCATCATTATCAGCTCTGTGTTTCTACACACTCACTCAGGTTGGTTCATATACACTAAATATATCCTTTACCAGCAGAAGCACTACTGATATGATGACACAAGTAGCAAAATAGCAAACTGATGGGCAAAGGAAAGGATCATTTATTTTTGTCTGTTCCTCAGATAAAGCTATCATATAGCTTCAGGAGACTTTAAATATAGAAAACGGGTCATCTATAAGCCATAATTACTTTTATGGGGCTGTTTTGTTTTTTTGGAAGCTTGTCTTATGTCTGTGTCAGGGGTGTAAAAAGTACATCATCTTAATGCAAAGTAAAATAAATGACAAAGAATGTTTTGTCAGACAGACAAACAAAGGTTAAAAAACATCTATCTAATGCATACAACAACGATTAAAAGGCAGCACAGTCGAACACAAAAAATACAGCTCTTATTATGGACTAACCCAAATGTTGGGTTAAATTTTGACATTCAAATTTTAACCCAAAAGTTGGGTTAGTCCAAATTTGACCCAAAGTTGGGTTGAAATAACTCAGCATTTTTTAGAGTGTATGTAATGTATATGATTTTCTTTCTTAAGATGAACACAAACAGTGATTTTTAGAAAAAAATAATAATCAATTTCTATTTATATAATGCAAGTGTACAGGATGTCCAAAGTTGACGCTTCAAAAACTGCACAATCTAAACATGACGGCATACTTTTTGAAGTGGTCCAGTACACTTGCATTACATAGACTAAACATCTTTATTTGTGTTTATCTGAAGAAAGTCAGTCATATACATCTGGGATGGCATGAGGGTGAATAAATGTTGAGAGAATTTTTGGGTGGAGTAATCCTTTAAAGGGGACATAACACACACAGTTTCAGCCAATCTCATGTTAATCTTGAGTGCCTATAGAGTAGTACTGCATCCTTCATATCTCCAAAAAGTCTTTAGTTTTATCATATTTATAAAAGAAAGATACAGCTTTACGATTCTTTCTAATGCTAAAATATAATTATTGTTGGGATTTAATGGATTCAAAGATAGATTGCACAAAAGTTTAATCAAAAGCAAGTCTTTGGGAACAACTAGAAACTATTTGGAAATCAGTAACAACAGAGACTGTGGAAAAGAACTCTTGTATAAAATCAATGTCAAATTTGTAATCGTGGTTTTCAGGGAAAGCTGCACTCTCTTGGTCATGTTGCTTAACTAGGCTATATGTTATAAATATAAAAACTACATTTTTGATTTCGGTGCTTCCCTAATTAGATGTTTTAATCAGATTAGTTGTCTGGTCAGGCAAGTGAAATTCTCTTTCACTAGCCGGGCCGAGGTCTCAGGATTACATGGGAGTCAACCAGCCCAAACTCCAGGAATGATTTGTCGACTGAAAATGCCTGCAGGTCCCCTACCCTCTTGATCAAGGCCAATGCAACCAGGAGCAAAGTCTTCAAAGATAGAATCTTTAACTCTACTGATTGCAAAGGCTTGAACGGGGCACCCTGGAATGTTCTCATCACCAGGGCCAAGTCCCAAGAAGGCATAGAGAAAGGTTGAGGAGAATTCAACCTTCTCGCCCCCCTAAGGAACCTAACAACCAGGTCGTGCTTTCCTATCAATCTACTTTCTATGGGATCGTGGTATGCAGAAATTGCAGCAGTATATACTTTGAGGGTGGCGGGAGACAGCCTTCGCTCCAAACCCTGCTGCAGAAAGGAAAGCATTGCGCTGATCGAACACTTCTGGGGGTCCTCTCGGTGAGAAGAACACCACTCGATGAACAGGTTCCACTTCAAGGCGTAAGCTTGTCTCATAGAAGGTGCTCGCGCGGAAGTGATGGTATACACTACCTCCTGGGGAAGGTCACCTAGAAGATCTGCGTCCCATCCAGGGACCAGACATGGAGTTTCCAAAGGTCCGGACGCGGGTGCCATAAAGTGCCCTGTCTCTGAGAAAGTAGATCCTTCCTCAGAGGAATCTGCCAGGGAGGGGCTGTCGCAAGGAGCATAAGTTCTGGGGACCGGTTGGGCCAGTAGGGCGCAACAAGAAAGACCTGCCCCTCATCCTCCCTGACTTTGCACAGTGTCTACGCGAGAAGGCTCACTGGGGGAAACGCATATTTGCACAAATATGTGCATCCGTGCCGAGTGTTCCCTAGAGCAGGTGGCAGTGGGAGGTTTCTGGAGAAACAAATAGGTCTACCTGAGGGGCTCTGAAATGCCTTAAAATAAGCTGGACAGCCTGGAGATGGAGTCCAAGGAGCATAAGTTCTGGGGACCAGGTCCGGTTGGGCCAGTAGGGCGCAACAAGAAAGACCTGCCCCTCATCCTCCCTGACTTTGCACAGTGTCTACGCGAGAAGGCTCACTGGGGGAAACGCATATTTGCACAAATATGTGCATCCGTGCCGAGTGTTCCCTAGAGCAGGTGGCAGTGGGAGGTTTCTGGAGAAACAAATAGGTCTACCTGAGGGGCTCTGAAATGCCTTAAAATAAGCTGGACAGCCTGGAGATGGAGTCTCCATTCTCCCGGAAGTGCTGCTCATGAGAGATTGTCGGCCACAAGATTGAGCGAACCTGGGACATGAATAGCACAAATCGACCTCCGATGCTTCTGACTCCAAAGGAGGAGATGGCGGGCAAGTTGCAATATGTGACGGGAGCGTAGACCACCTTGCCGGTTGATGTACGCCACAGTCGCAGTATTGTCCACACAGACCAATACGTCTTTGCCCCATAGCGACCCTTTCAGGCAGCCCAGTGCAAGACGTACTGCCAGCAACTCGAGGTAATTGATGTGCCAATGCAGCTGGGGACCCGTCCAAACCCCTGAGCCTGCATGCCTGTTGTACGTGGCCCCCCAACCCATGGCATCTGTGAACAGAACTGTGTACTGAAATGCTCGACCCTCGAACGCAAAGCACAGAAAAGGCCTGTGTCAAGGGAGAACTGAGACATGAAAGTACGCATCATTCAGGTCGATCGCTACAAAACCAATCTCGGGGACGAATGCATTCGAAAATACTTTTCTGTGTCAACATTTTGAACGGTAGCCTGTGAAGTGCTCGTTTCAAAACTGGCAGATCCAAGATTGGCCGTAACCCACCGCCATTCTTGGGTACAATGAAGTAAGGCTGTAAAACCCCATCTTCATATCGGCTAGAGGGACCGGCTCTATCGCATCCTTCACCAGTAGGACTGCTATCTCCGCACTCAAGACATGAGTATTGGCTGCCTTCACTGATGTGAAATGGATGCCCCTGAATTTTGGGGAATGCCGGGTGAACTGAACCGCATAGCTGAGTCTGATAGTCCGAAAGAGCCAGCAAGAGCTCCCAGATACTGTGCAAGTGGGACCAGAGGAACCACCGACATACCTGCAGTGGGGCAGCGAGGTGGAACACAGGGACCCGGGTTGGGCAGCTCGTGGGCGGACCGAAGTGGGGTCTGAGTGTGCGGTACAACACCTTCCTGGTTCCACGTTTGGACAGAGGGTGCATGAGGATGTCTCGTTGTGCCCTCGAACCGACCACTGCTTTCCGCTGGCAAAAGAGGAGGATGAGCGTGGTGCGGCTCTACATCGTCCACCACCCACCATGCCCTCTTGAGACCCAGAGATGGAGGAAACTGCTCTTTATTTGAAGGTTTGGGTACTGCTGGCTGTAAGGCCAGTGGTGGAAAAGAAATAAGATGAAACAAAAGATTCTCCACCTGGTCCTCCTCCGGGGGAGGGAGTGGTGTGGTGTGGCCACTATCTCCTGAAGAGCTGCTTCCTCCAACTCTGGGTCACCTGTCTCAGGGCCTCTTGCACTTACGCTTCCCACCAGGTTTGGCAGGGGCCTGGACAGGCTGCTGTTGCTGCATGGGGGCGAGGGCAGACGCAATGGGGGGCGCCCTCTGCAATGAGCAGGCTGAGGTTCTGTGGCCGGCGGACGGGGCAGGATGTGTTTGATGGCCAGTCTGCTTCCCACTGCTTTCCGCTGGCAAAAGAGGAGGATGAGCGTGGTGCGGCTCTACATCGTCCACCACCCACCATGCCCTCTTGAGACCCAGAGATGGAGGAAACTGCTCTTTATTTGAAGGTTTGGGTACTGCTGGCTGTAAGGCCAGCGGTGGAAAAGAAATAAGATGAAACAAAAGATTCTCCACCTGGTCCTCCTCCGGGGGAGGGAGTGGTGTGGCCACTATCTCCTGAAGAGCTGCTTCCTCCAACTCTGGGTCACCTGTCTCAGGGCCTCTTGCACTTACGCTTCCCACCAGGTTTGGCAGGGGCCTGGACAGGCTGCTGTTGCTGCATGGGGGCGAGGGCAGACGCAATGGGGGGCGCCCTCTGCAATGAGCAGGCTGAGGTTCTGTGGCCGGCGGACGGGGCAGGATGTGTTTGATGGCCAGTCTGCTTCTGTGCGGTTGAAAACTGGTGGGTAAAGCTCTCAACTGTGTCGTTGAAGAGGTCGGTTGGTAATGCCATAGCGTGCAGGGCAGAGGCAGCCTCCCGACAGGCTCCATAAGCACTGCCAGTCAGACTAGACGAGCACTTACAAGCCCGCGAGGGGAGACACGGTTTATCCTGCCAGGTGGCAGCGGTGCTTGGACACAATTGCATCACAACCAACCGCTCCACCAGGGGAATCCCCACATACTCCTTGGCTGCCACTCCATCGAGGGTAGTGAGAGAGGAGGAGGTACTAGGTCTGTTTCTGGCAGTAAAAGGTGCCGTCCACGACCTAGTTAGCTCCTCATGCATCTCCTGGAAGAAAGGAACTGGAGCGGGACGCTGAGAACCAGCGTGAGACACCCCGAGAAACCAATCATCCAACCTCGAGGTTTTCACACGAGCCCGACCCTCTCTGCAAGCATAGCCACCATCTCTGGGTCTGACTCGGATAGCACCACCCTCCCAGAAGGAGGCAACACATTCAGATCATCATCCGATGCCGCAATCGACATCTGATCGTCAGGGGGAGCCCCGAAGGATACGAGTGGCACACATTGTTCAGTTGGTCCAGCACGTCCCATCGTCATTTCCACTGGCTGCGAAGTGCGTGAGGAATGAGGAACCCTGAAAGGTTGGTTCCTTGCAGGAGAATTCCTCACCGTAATCCTCAAGTCGCCCGGGTTACTGCCCGAAGTAGTTTCCCCCGCGAGAGGGAACACTAGAAGGAGGTAGCGGCACGGGAACTCCACACCTTATTTAGGTACTCAACCGCAACTCCTAGATGGTCATCTTCCCGCAGTGGGAAGATGACTCATCCACGAACGCTGCCTCAGCGTGCTCAATGCCCATTTCTTTTATTGAAATTGCTCTTTTTTTCTGTGCTGAACTGCACAGGGGAAATGGCCAACCGCAACACTGACAGATAATCTCCTTCTGTCTGGCAATGACCACCGCTGTAGCGCCATCACACCAACACCAAAAGAGGACTCCGCAGAAGCTCGTAGCACTCTTTTCTTGGTCAGGAGCAGAACGAATGATCCGCTCGGCTTCAAAGCGAAAAGCTAACTATGCGTTGCTCCTGCTGCCTATTTATACTCACGTTGCAACTAGCGGCAGCTGGATGCAATTGTCACATGCCAATGTGCATTGGCTTGTTTAGTTTACACTCAAAGTAGATTGGTCTCTCTGGCGAGATTCCCAGTTCGTCTGTCCTCGATGTGACGTCGAAGTGACTGACAGAAAGGGAACTACAATTTCCTAAATTTCAAGCTCACTGATTAGTACTATTTGAAGTTATATTGAAGGACCTTTTTTAAGCATATTTCATCAATTAATTGTATTCTAAAGCACAGTATAAAAAAATATCTGGAAATCCTTGGCAACAAAGTTATGGTTAAGAAACCCACTACAGTTACCGAACTATGGAAGAGACTGGAAGAAGAGTGGACCAAGATCACACCAGCGCAGTGTGAGAAACCAGTGATATCCTGCGTCCGCAGATGTGCTGAAGTCATTCAAAGCAAGGGCCTCTACACTTCCTACTAATTTCCTACTAACCTCCAACATTTTTGTAGTAATCATCTTTTGTGCTACAGTGGTTACTGTTCTCCAATTTAGATCACTGTGTTTTCCACAAAATAAAGGTTTTTGTTGAAATGCCTTGGTTGTTTTGTCAAACATGTTATTGGAAAAAAAATTTACACAGCTAATATTCCTTCAAATTTCGAGCGATGAAGATTTACAATATTTCAGAAAAAATCAAGTATTTATAGATTGCTCTCTAATTTTGATGTCCACTGTATGTATATACTGTGTGTGTGTGTGTGTGTGTGTGTGTTTGTATATATATATATATACTGTATATATCTGTATGGACAAAAGCAGCATGAAAAAAATATTTAAAAAGTTTGTTCTACAAATTTTGGCGTGAACTGTCCCTTTAAGAGCTTTACCTCTCTTAAGTTTTAAGTCATTATTTACTAATATGTTTTTATGTTCCAGCTGATAATATCTACTCTGCAGTGATGCCTCAGACATTCAACATCTCCAATTTTGAAGACAAACATAAGAGGGCAAAATCTATTTATGGGATCTGGCTGAAAAACAAATCACAGTTTGCAAACAAAGACAGTTTTATAGCTTTTAATAGCAGTTAAAACATCATTAGAGGATTCAGTGACATAAAGATGACTGGAGATCTCAGTGAGAGGAACTGCACCACTGTCTTCTATAACATCACGATGAATCATCCGCTATTACTTCAGACTGGAAATGGAGCCAAATGTGTTCAGAGCAACATTTAACCCTAGTCCAGCTGATTCCCCTGATTTAAGCAAGACTGTGAGGATCATTGTCAGAGGTAAATGTCATCTCCACTGTCTTTAACATACAGGTTTTCATACTTTACTTCACTTAAATTTAAGTAAATAAATAAATGTAATAACTAAATACATTCAAATGTAAATCATTTTACATAATACTATATAACTAACTTAATTAAGGACTGTTTCTTAAGGATGAAATACAATGTGTTTATTTATTTATTTATTTTCTGTAGATTCACTACAACCTCCTGAACTTAAACCCAATGATCTGACAGTGATGGAGGAAAGTACAGTCAATCTGAGCTGCTCTGCTGAAGCCCCCTGCCCCAAACAACCTCCTACAATATCCTGGTCTAACATCCCTGAATCTGCCTGCATTACAACACAGTTACAGGAGAAACCTGATAAAACCCAGTCAGTGTTTTCATACATGACCTTCAAAGCTTCATACAAAGATCACAGGAAGAACATTTCCTGCACTGCTACATATCCAAGAAATACATCTGATGACTCTTCTGCTGAGACCACCGTGATGTTACGAGTCCTGTGTAAGAGACTTGACCATTTATTTCCTTTAGCAGAGCACTGTGCTCGCTTAAATGCACAAAGTGCTACTTAAACATAGAATCTGATGTTTCGCTACCCAGAAATGTCTAAAGCACAGCTGTTTTGGTGTTTCTTCCATGTATGTACTTGTGTTTCTGTCAAAGTGCTTCCAACAGAAACTCACATCACCATCAATCCATCTACTTCAGTCTCTATTGGCACTAATGTGACTTTGACAGCACTGGATAAATATGGCAGTCAGTCAAAAGCAGAGATCCAGCTCACAGCTGAAGGTGAGTTTACACAGTTTAAATGTAAAGAACAAGATCCAAAACAATGCAGTTTATTTGAAATACATTCTGGTCTAGTTACAGGCATTTCACATGACATAGGACGAGATGGACTATCTATGGCCATGATTGCTGGTTGTGTGGGAGGAATTGTGGCAGTGCTCATGCTCTCTGCTATTGGATTTTGTACAAGGTAATTTGTACAAAAAGAATTAATTATATTTACAGTTACTTAATCATCTCTGATGTAATTATGAAACATATGATTTTAAGATACTCAGCATTGTGCTTGTGTTAGTCTAAGCATCAGCCAAAGTTAAGATATATGAAACGGTGCTTCTAGTCTTTGACTTCCTGCAGTGACCAGATTAGCTTTTACAAAGCACTTCAGTCATGCACAGTCAAGTCAAGTTTTCAGTGTAATTGTTTGCTTCCTCTCACAGGACGAGGACAAAGACACACAGGGCAGACCATTTTGGAGAAAAAGATTCCCTAAATCAGGTGTGTGCACTTGCCATTGGTTTTTAGGTTCATGGGGTGGTGGGTGTTTAGTTCACTGTTAAAAACTCTTTAATCTCATACATACTGTCTTAAACTAAGTTATTTAGTTATTTAAACTAAGTAAGATGCTGGACACTTTTAAAAACTGAAATGTGTCATTTTGTCAACTAAAAAATAGTCCATCAGTTCATTTCTGCTTTACTTCATATATATATATATATATATATATATATAGTGCAGCATGTTTCCTCAAACACCAGTCATTTCACACCACTGACTGAACAACCGCAAAGTGTTTTTAAATAGATCACTATCATTGTGCAGTGACTCGCTGTTCTGGTCTTGCACATTTTGTCTCTCTTAATAATAACTTTCTAGTAAGTTATTATTCATATCAGATAAAATACACATCTAATATAACCAAATTATGTTTCTTTTTATATGAAACATCACAAAAGATATTTATCAATCAGGTTAACACTATTTAATGTGACAATTTATATTAATTAAAATTATTTTTATATGAATGCACTTGCATGCATTATATACACATGTATAAATGAAAGTATGGTTATTTATATTGTATGTACAGCGTATATTAATGTGTGTTAGATAAGAGAGAAATACAAAATGTGTTGAGTGGGGAGGGAATTGCGCACCAGAACCGGAATTAAGAACCACTGCTGTAAAGGGTTTTATAGTCTGGACTCTTTCCAATGTGATTTCTAAGATGGCTACATTCACATGGCCGACTGAGAAAGCAAGGCATGGGTTGAGGTCAGCGGAAGAAAAACAGCAGCAGCAACATGGCTTTAAGAAAAACTTGGACACAAGAAATGGAGCAAAATTTTTCAGAACAGATCATTACTCAAACAGCTTGCAGAACTAATTTCTTCCTGACTAATTTCTTCTTGCGTACGCTTTCATAACAAAATGTGGTTTGGGGACAGTGTAGAGTCATTGGGTGACAGAGTCATTGTTAGCTCGTGTAGTGTGTGACCCCGTAGTGTCACGTAGTGTGAACACTACAACGACTTCAAGACAGACAGCAAGTCATGTAGTCTGAACAACACAGTGATTTGGCAATTACGTTTAAAGTCGCATAGTGAGAACTTGGCTTTAGTGATCAATTCAAAATTAATGCTCAGATTTCTTTGTTTGGCTTTTTTTTTTTTTATTTAAGTGAAGCCAATATCAGAATTGAGTGTGAATTGGTCACAGTCCCAAACCTCATGTGCAAAATAGCAATTACACAGAAGGCACAAAGCACACTGAAAACACCCTTCCACTAGTCTCTTAATAAAGGGTACATGTAATGGTCACTTATAGGAGGTAATTTTATCATTTATGGTCATGTGGTCCCGAACCGACCCACATGTGCAAAAGAACAATAAGATGGCACACAACACACTGTCATATGGAAATAAACATTGAGGCCACAGAAATGAGTGTTTACAGATTCCTTTATAAGCTGATGTTCCATGGAAGCCAGTAAACTGCACAGGGTGAGGAGAAAGGAACAAAGTTTTTCTAGTTTTCATAGTTCTTCCTAAAGTTTAGCTTGTTATATATGTCACAGTATGTATTTAGTATGACGTGACAATGTCATTTTAAAAATGCATTTTTTTTTTGTTACAATGGATTGCCAATGAACATTATCTTAAATACCTACAAAATTACTATTATTGTCTGAAAATTTTATACTAGTATATAGTGTTGTCACGGTACCAAAATTTCAGTATTCGGTACTAATACCAGTGAAAATCCACGGTTCTCTCTACCAATTTCGGTACCAAAGCAAAACAAAAAAACATGCTAATTGAACAACATTATTTTTATTAATAACGTTAAAAAAATTAAATGTACAAAACCAATCTTTATACTTATTTAAAATTGTTTCAAGTTTTTCCACAATTAATAAAAGTATGAAAAAGTAAACAAGTTTCACCCAAAAGTTTTTGTCATATTTCTGCTGCTGCTGAAAAACATTTGTAAACTGTTGTCTGTTTTAGGGTTTGCTGGTGTGTTTCTGTCACGAATTCGGTTCATGGACTTCCGTTTATTCACCACCAGATGTCACACTTTCCATTACATTGACTCTCGCACTACACAAACTGTTGCATAGCACCCCGGACTACATTTCCAATCATTCTTTGCACAATTTGCACACTCCCCTGATTGCACTCATTGCACACAGCTATTTCTAATTACCTCATTCACTATATAACACCCACTCTAACCACCTTTCTCTGCTGAGTATTGTTTAGCCTGTACCCCTTTCCGAGTGTCCGTGTTTTCCTTGTTTTGCCTTGCCTTGCCTGTTTTTGCGGTTTTTGATCTTTGCCTGTTTTCCTGGTTTTTTTCCCCAAAGCACACTGAAAACACCCTTCCACTAGTCTCTTAATAAAGGGTACATGTAATGGTCACTTATAGGAGGTAATTTTATCATTTATGGTCATGTGGTCCCGAACCGACCCACATGTGCAAAAGAACAATAAGATGGCACACAACACACTGTCATATGGAAATAAACATTGAGGCCACAGAAATGAGTGTTTACAGATTCCTTTATAAGCTGATGTTCCATGGAAGCCAGTAAACTGCACAGGGTGAGGAGAAAGGAACAAAGTTTTTCTAGTTTTCATAGTTCTTCCTAAAGTTTAGCTTGTTATATATGTCACAGTATGTATTTAGTATGACGTGACAATGTCATTTTAAAAATGCATTTTTTTTTTGTTACAATGGATTGCCAATGAACATTATCTTAAATACCTACAAAATTACTATTATTGTCTGAAAATTTTATACTAGTATATAGTGTTGTCACGGTACCAAAATTTCAGTATTCGGTACTAATACCAGTGAAAATCCACGGTTCTCTCTACCAATTTCGGTACCAAAGCAAAACAAAAAAACATGCTAATTGAACAACATTATTTTTATTAATAACGTTAAAAAAATTAAATGTACAAAACCAATCTTTATACTTATTTAAAATTGTTTCAAGTTTTTCCACAATTAATAAAAGTATGAAAAAGTAAACAAGTTTCACCCAAAAGTTTTTGTCATATTTCTGCTGCTGCTGAAAAACATTTGTAAACTGTTGTCTGTTTTAGGGTTTGCTGGTGTGTTTCTGTCACGAATTCGGTTCATGGACTTCCGTTTATTCACCACCAGATGTCACACTTTCCATTACATTGACTCTCGCACTACACAAACTGTTGCATAGCACCCCGGACTACATTTCCAATCATTCTTTGCACAATTTGCACACTCCCCTGATTGCACTCATTGCACACAGCTATTTCTAATTACCTCATTCACTATATAACACCCACTCTAACCACCTTTCTCTGCTGAGTATTGTTTAGCCTGTACCCCTTTCCGAGTGTCCGTGTTTTCCTTGTTTTGCCTTGCCTTGCCTGTTTTTGCGGTTTTTGATCTTTGCCTGTTTTCCTGGTTTTTTTCCCTCTCGTCTCGCCCCTGTGATTCTGTCTGCCGATCGGTGACCCACGCTAGCCCTAGGACTATTCTTGTGTTTTGCCCGCCATATACCTGTTTGCCGTTGTTTGACCTGCCTGTTTACCACGTCTCTCTATTAAAAGCTTGCAGATGGATCCACACGTCTCACGTCTCGTCAGCCCCGTTACAGTTTCAGGATCTTCCTCAGTCTGCAGCTGTAAAAGGAAAATATAATATACTTCAGTAAAGCAATGGACTGAGTCTGACCAAATGCAACATTAGATCATTGACACCAGCTAAAATATAACTTTTCAGTAAATAACAAACCTCAGCTTTTATAATAAATTTAGATAAGATTACATACATATATTAAGTGTATATCAAATAGATGGAAACTTCAAAACACTTTACAATAAGATTCCATTTGCTGGATAACATGACCTAACAATAAAAAATAGTTATATAGCAATTATTCTTCTTAGGGTTCATTTCAAAATGTACTAATACATAAATCACAAGTTCAATCTGTTACATTTATTTAATGCACAATGAACACACATGAATGATCAAGTGTTTGTTTTAAATAACATTCACAAACATTAATGAATGTTGTAAAAATATATTGTTCACTCACTGTAAGATGTTACTAGATCTAACTCATGTTAGATAACATGTTGTTATTGTAAAGTCTATACAGGAGATACAATTTGACTGTGCTTTTATTTAATCCAAACTGTGTTCATATATTTATTTTAAAGGTCTTTTAAAAACCTGCTAGAGTTATTCAGCTAAGAATGACAACTAACTAAATTTTTTTTAAAAAGCCCAGAACTTTTTTTTCTCACAGACTGATATGACATTACACTGTTAACCATACATGTGTACTTTCTCTAACATGCATATTTTGGACACACAGTTCATTTAAAAGACTCTGGTGTGTAAACATAGTAAATACCATTATGTCCTCCTGTTTTTTACAGTAATAAAAGTTATAGGAGCAGTAAACTTCATTCTAATGCTCATTATATTAGTGTTAGCTGTGCTTATGCTAACGATTAACTACATATACACTAACGGCGATGTTTATTTCAATCCGACATTCAAATAAAAATTTGGAATAATATTCATAACAGAAGCTCTAAATATAAAAAATGTAATTGAAACTTACCTGCTTGAACTCTTTCATTTGATCTGGGTGTTTTGTTTAATGCGTTTCCTCCTCTTGAGGTCACCACGTCTCAGTGCTTTTATGAAGAGGATAACATTCGGAGAACGCATCAAGAACTGGGGTGACCGGGTGCTCGGTACCACCGGTACTTAAGAAAACCTGGTACCGTAACGGTTTCATTTTTTTTTCAGTTTTCATTTTTCGAAATACCAGGTCTTTTGACAACACTACTATGATATATATAGTTCAGTCATGAAACTCTAGATAGTGCAGGCTGATAGGTCCTTAACATGCAATCTGCTGGCAATCACGTCATTCTACATGGCACAAGCTCTGGCCTCTGCAGATTCTTCAGTCAATGATCTTGCTTGCTCAACCTTTAAATAGTCTGTTTGAGTGTTCACTATAAGCTGGTCCAGCAGTGCAGAATTCCTCTGAAATCCTCCAGCTCCCCCAGCTCCACCTGTCTAGATCTGCTACAGGATTTATGTGCGCTTACTCATGCAGCAGCAGCAGCATATCTTATACACTCACAGCAGCATGTCTGTGTATCTATTGGCTGTAGCAAGTCCATACTTGCTGTGCAGCAGCAGCATGCATAGCAGATCTAGACCCTCAAAACCAAATACATTAACACTGTCAAATCCATTAACGTGCTAAACTATTCAGAGAGTTGAAATGCTGGTATACACTAAATATTTTTGTTTTAAATTTTTAGGCACAGGATGGAACTATTGACAGGAATTCCACTTATGCTAATGTTCTCACTGTGACCAACCAGGACAACAAGATCTCTGATGATCAAAGTGTGCGTGACTGTAATACTGAATTCAGTACTCAGATTGACCACATTACAGAGAAAGATCCAACAGAAGAAGACAACAATGAAAAAGGTTCAGATGTAGTATATTCACAGGTCCACGTGTTACACAAAAAACCAAAAGCCATCAGTATTCTGCCTGAGAACATGTATGCTCAGGTGAACAAATAAAAATAATCATTTTTTTAACATCTCACAAAAAAAGGAAAAAAGAAAAAAGATGTTTGTTATTAAAAATCCAATAATGCATTTTATGTTATAAATGTAAAAAAAAAAAAAAAATTGGGAAAAAATTAAAAAACAATTGTGTTATTTTGCTTGCTTATGTATGTATAATCATTTTCTATTTTTAACTGTCTTAAATTCATTTTAAATCAATTTTTAAATAATTTTCAAAGTTGTTAAATTCCTTGTTTTATTTTTGTGATTCTTTTTTTATGATTCTTTTACTTTTATGTAAAGCACCTTGAATTACCATTGCGTATGAAATGTGCTATATAAATAAACTTGCCTTGCCTATTTTACTATTTTTCTTCCTTAATATTAAAAATGTAAATTCAGAATGCTTCTTTTCATGTAACAATCTGAAATTACTTGTATGTTAGGCTATTTCTGAATTATTGCTATTTAAGTCTTCTGTTGTGAAAAAACTTTATCTTTTTTAATCTTTATATTTCATCTGTATATTTCAATATATATCTATATATATTTAATAATTTTCTGATGATTTTTTTGACCATTTGTTCAGTTTTGTGGAATTATTAAAAGTTAGACTGAAAAATTAATTAACTTTTAGTTAGTATGCCTATTGTTTTACTTTCTGTTGCAAAACACATACATACAACATTTTAATTATAAAATATTTAAAAACAAATGAATAAATAAAAGGTAGTACTGCAGGATTAATATGAAAAGAACAGTTGACACAAAATTTAAATCCTGTTTTTTACCCTCATGTTGCTTCAAACCTGTATGACTTTTTCATTGGTGACATAGGGATAAGTATGGCAAGCTGTATTAACATTTAATCCTTAAAATGTACTATCTATTTTCATGCCACCAGTACTTATTTTTTAGGTACTAATATCTATCCCATTAGGTACTACTTATTCATTAGCTACTAGTGCTTATTATTTAGGTACTAATACCTTTTATAAATATAATAGTTGCTATTAATTTGATAATAGGCCTAGTTCTTATTTATTAGATACTAGTACTCATTACAATAGTGACTATTCAATTATACTTGTTCAGGAAAATTAGAACTCTTACTTATTTGCAGGGGTGTGAAGTAACGAATTACAAATACTCACATTACTGTTAAGTCATTTTTTAAATCAGAAATTGTACTCTTTTGAGCCGTTTAAAAATTGTGTACTTTTACAGTAAATTTTTAGTGATGTATCCGTAGTTTTACTCTGCTATTTTCCCTCCTTTTGTGGTCGTTACATGCTTGTTTTAATTCTAAATCTATCAACTGCTGTTACTCATGGCTGCTGTGGAAGTGCATTCAAGCATCGATTCATTCGGGTTATCAGCATCTTCCTCTAATATAAGGAAAATTTCGGATTTCTGCCAACGAAATGATCTGTATATGCTAGCCTATCTACAGGGCCTGAATTTTGGTGTGAGGTTGGGGGGGTATTGCGTACAGTGTTAATAACTCCCTCATTTGACACTTTCATAATGCGGTAAATTCCCATTTACTTCAGTATAGAGAGACGTGCAATCTGCACTGCCTCTGTCCCTCACATGCATCCTGCAGCAGTCACTTGGAGAAGTCTGCAGCTTGTTGACTCTTCAGGATTAGTATTTGTGTTGCGGACACATGCAACTTATTGATTACCCTTGGCATTAACTTTTGCTGGATCTCTGTCAGCGTGTGATGTAATAAACTACAGCGCGTTAATAAAGTTTTTTATTTGAAAATTTTCATATAATCCATCTTCATTTAACAAGTGCACTGGCACGAAAACATTTTTCAAGGTCAACATTTTTTGTTCCATTCAGCTGTAGATGCTGCTGATAAAGCAACTTATTCACCGAGACTGCTGCAGCACTATGCGTGTGAAGAAACGTGTGTGTGTCTGTTTGTATTTTCTTTTGAAAAATGTTTCAGAGAAAAACTATTTAACGCATTCTCCTTACAAATTATATTGTCAGTATAACAATTTGATTAAATGTAGCTGTGTAAAAGGTAGGGGATGATGTTCCCTTCTAGAACAATATTTAAATTGTAACATATATTATCAATCATGTTTGATAATATTAGTTTTCTCATGTTTGTTAATATTAGTTTTCTCATTTCTTTATCACAAAACACTAAAACGGGCACCATTTTGGAGAGACATTGGCTCTTTTTAATCTCTCTTTATGTCATGGTGTGTGATGCTGAAAGGTTTTTGTATTCTTTGCACTCTTCTGAACATTGATGTTTTATGTGGAACAATAGCATGCTCAGGCTCAGTGGCCTTACACCTGATTTTAAATCTCGTTTTTTTTTCTCAGACTCTATGATTTAAATGGTGATGAATGTACTAAGAATAACTCTTTCATCTTTTCATCTCTGTAATAGTTTTTCCAAGTTTTTGATGTATTTTAAAGAGTTGGCAGCCAAAATTAAAACTGTTGGATGATAAGATATTCTTAAATATTCTTAAACTACAATTATAATTTGAATTACAGTATGTGCAGTGCACAGCTTTTATTTGAAGGGGATAGAATCTGCAGCTCAGTACTCACTACTCACTACTCATGAGTACTTTTAAATAAGCTACTCTTTTACTTTTACTCAAATAGTTTTTTGGACAAGTACTTTTTACTCTACTCACACTACATTTTTTTGGTTTAATGGTACTTTTACTTGAGTATATTTTTTCAGTATTCTTTCCACCACTGCTTATTTGTAAAAGGCAGGAATAAGACTGTATTTTTATGTATTTTTTCTCTTTATGCAATTATGTTTCATTATTTGGCAGTTCTCATGTTTATTTGATGTTTATGCATTAGCATTAGTATTCATTATCCCAGCGATTCATCACTGTCAGCAAGCAAATTAGGCACTGCCCCCTTAAGAAATGGTGCAGAAACCAGAGGATGTCCAAGCAAAGCAGTTTTGCCAGTAATAAGACCGTCTCTGGTTTTGCTTCTGTCTGATAGAAAGAACAGCTATAGAAAACTCTCTCTGTGAAGAGACACATCATTCTTTGGTTTTAAGCATTAAATATTAAACCAGCTTGCCATAATGCCTGTTTGTGTGGGCAAGGGACACCATTAAGGAGAAGAATAAAAGTCTGCCCCACCCTCACTAATTCTTACTTTTATTATCATAGATCATAAATTCATAAATTTGTGAGACTGCATAAGATTTGAAAACTAGGGAAGACTTATGCCCAGCACATTCTGACAGTCACTGCTCACAGTTTTCTTTTGTGAAATGAATTAAACTGACATACTGGTTCATGGTTACACAGGTTTGTGTAAATAATGAATGTATTTCATTTTTGGGGTTGAAGAGTGAACTATAGAGTCCCATATGTTCTGTTGTTGCATTTCTTTAAACTGTAAACTGCACTACTTAGTGTGTCGCTAGGCCTATTTTAGTAGGGCTTTGTTTCATTAACTGTTTATATATAATAGTTGAATTACAATCATTTGTTAACGGGGACATAATTGTAGCTAAAATGTTTGATTAAGGTTCTGCTTCTGTGGCTTGAGATTGTTGGCTAACAGTAAACAGACAGGAAAATGCTCTGACAGGATGAATTCATGCAGATAAGCTTCATGAATCTGTTGTAAGTTAGAACAGAAAGAGTGAGTGTTCACTACTTCAGACTGTGGTGATAACCAAAGCTTTGTTAATTAATACATTTTTATGTGAGGCTGCCTGTAAGTTACAGTGTAATAGATATTGCATGCTAGCTAACGGTAATGTTAACAATGTCTTATAAATTCAACACAAGTTATGAGATGATGATATCTAATTAACAGACAGCGTAATATCATGCACATATCTTTTTCTTTGTAAAATGATTTAAAACACAGAAGAAAAAGAAAAAGGAAGAATCTATAGTGACGTCTATGGTTCCTATAAATATCTTCCTGTAATGTCATTGCATTGGGGGTGTAGTGCAATTTCGCAACATGAAACATGTTAGATGTTAGAAGGCTGTTGCAACAAAGAGGAGAAATTTAGGGACGTCTACTTCTTATAAGTTTAACTACTTTTCTGAGGTAAGAAATTTCAGTAACACTTTATAATAACTTTCATTAATAAATCATTAACAAACATTATACAATGTTTAACTAGTCATTACTTAATATATATTCACATATGAGATAATGTGCTTTTTAATGTTAACTAATTAACTTATTAAACATTACCAAATGATGAACAGATCATTATTTAATGTCAATTGAAATGCTTACAAATGCCATTAAACATTCAATTCATATGATCATGCCTTTTTTATCTTCAAATGATTTTGACAGATGGTTTACAATGATTAAAAGCTTCATTAATAAATCGTTAACAAACATTATATAATGCTTAACTGATCATGGTGGTTACAGATGTCATTCAACTTTCAATGCGTTTTAAAAATCTACAAATTATTTGAACAGAAATGATACAATATTTACAAGCTTATTTGTTGATGTACTGTTGAATGCTTACAAATGTCATTCAACTTCAATTCACATATTGGCTAATGCTCATTTTTTACATTTACATATGTTGTGAAGATATAGCTTAATTACTCATTTTAAGCACTTCACAAACTGTTCGTGTTAATATATTCATTAACTCATAATCACAGTCTGTAGTTGTTGTTGTTGTGTAGACTTCTACTATTTGAAAATATTAAATCATTTATTAATTATTTGTTAATGTTTTTGCAGTACCCAATCTAAAGTTGAGACTATTCATCATTTGTTAATGTTTATAAACATTGGACATTTTTTTTTTTGTATCTTTATTGGCACTGGACTTTTAGCTACTTTAACATCGTTTGTGTAAAGGGTGGTTAGTTAAGTTTAGCTAAATGCTTGGTAAAGACATATCACACATTGTAATTTGGGTGCAAAACATTTTTAATCACCTCAACACTTATATTAGTATATTATTGTGTATCATTAAACAGAATATTCCTTGAGTCATACATCATCAGAAGGGGAAAAAAATGTTTTTTTTTTAAAATACTTCATTTATAATTTATCAAAATGCAATATAAACAGATTGAATCGTGTTCCCTTATAGTAATCAAATTGACCCCTGTACACTGTTGACCACTTACCCAACCCTTAAACCTACCCATACCACCAAACCTGTCCCTAACCTTACCCGCATCACACCTCAACAGCAGCAAAGGTGATGTGCATGAACACAAGCTTTTAATCATTTTATAACATCTGTTAAAATCATTTGTAGATTTTCAAGATGTGCATGATCATATGAATTAGAAGTTTAATGACATTTGCAAGCATTTTAATTTACATGAAATGTTAATTATTAGGTCATGTTTAATACATTTATTAGTAAACATTAACAAGCACATTATTTCACGTTTCTAGATATGTGAATATATATGAACTAATGATCCGTTAAGCATTACATAATGTTTGTTACTGATTTATCCATGAAAGTTATTATAAAGTGTTACCGAAATTTCAGTCTTGCCATTTCTTTCTCACACAAAATGTTTATTTTATATATAGGCTATAACTTGAAAACCAACCTGTTAATTCATTTCAGAGTCTTTCAGTAACAGAAAGTGAGAGCTGCGAGTTGTTTTTGGGTGAACGTTTGCAGTAGCTTCTCAGCTGACTGTGACTTCCTGTGAGTTTTCCAATGAATCAAGTAACTCAGGCCCAGTCATTTATCGTACTAAATGTTTTAAGCATAATAAATGTATTTTGTTTTTGGCACAGCGTGAAAATAATTTCGTATAACCTGTATGCATGCATGCTTTTTAAGAGAAGTTTATTTAGTGAATGAAAATAATTTAAATATTTTTGTCGTTCAGATGAATCACTTTTACTGAAGCGACTGTAAATGTGGTCAGCCTGATGAGTTAAGTTATACATATTTACAGGTGGATAAATAAAATAAGTAAACTTAATACATCAGATGACTATGTACAGCATCTGCAGTGAAAATGTAGCATCTCATCCTTAGATCATTCTATAGCAGCAGGCAACAAATATAGTAATGCAGTAAGGTTGTTAAATGTCTGTGACAGATGTATTTTGTGTTGTATAGTGATGAAGTGTACTGTACTGATGGTGTTTTGGACTCTTTTGTGGCTATTGTAAAGTTCAGTGTCATCCCCTCTACGAACCCCGATGGCAGGAAACCAGATCACTTGCTTTATTTTCATCAGCTCTGTTTTGGGACATGCTCACTCAGGTTGGTCGATCTTTGTCGCCATTATGAATAAGGATGTGTATGATTATAATGTGTACTAATAGGAATTAAAAACCAAATGCTCATCTCTTCATGTCTCTAGTGTGACTAATGCGTTTTATGTTCCAGCTGATGATGCCTACTTTGTGATGCCTCAGACAGTAACAGCTCTGACAGGCTCTTGTTTGCAGATTCCTTGCACATTCAACATCTCCAATTTTGAGGACAAACGTAAGAGGGCAACATCTATTTATGGGATCTGGCTGAAAAACAAATCACAGTTTGCAAACAAAGACAGTTTTATAGCTTTTAATAGCAGTGAAAACATCATTAGAGAATTCAGTGACATAAAGATGACTGGAGATCTCAGTGAGAGGAACTGCACCACTGTCTTCTATAACATCACGATGAATCATTCAGACCGCTATTACGTCAGTCTGGAAATGGAGCCAAATGTGTTCAGAGCAACATTTAACCCCAATACAGCTGATTCAAGCAACACTGTGAGGATCAATGTCACAGGTAAATGTCATCTCAACTGAACAACAAATTAAAATATTAGTATTATCATCAGTTTTATACGATACATTTTGACAAACTGCATTTTTGAAAAATACTGTAACATTATAAAACTATATCTTCAGTGTTGAGAGGTTGCATTTCTTATGCATGTACAAAATATTAAAAATATTGGTAACAATGATTTTACCTTGTGAAACAGTCAATCTACAAGTGCAAATGTGCTAAACCTCACCCCAAGTGTGAAACCTTGACCTTCTAACGTGCATTGTGTGTTTTCCTTAATGCTGTCTGTCATCAATTACCTTGTAGACTCACCACAACCTCTTGAACTTGAACATAGTAAGCTACAGTATGTGATGGAGGAAACTACAGTAAATCTAAACTGCTCTGCTGAAGCCCCCTGCCCCGCACAACCTCCTAAAATATCCTGGTCTAACATCCCTGAATCTGCCCGCATTACAACACAGTTACAGGAGAAACCTGATAAAACCCAGTCAGTGTTTTCATACATGACCTTCAAAGCTTCATACAAAGATCACAGGAAGAACATTTCCTGCACTGCTACATATCCAAGAAATACGCCTAATGACTCAACTGTGGAAGGTACCTTCATGCTACAAGTCCTGTGTAAGATATTTGGAGTACTTTTGCGTTGCTCATCATCCTTGATGTGATAAAAATTAATAGGTATCAAAACTATCAATTGTTAACCCCGTATGTGCATGTGTTTTTCTTAAAGTTCCTCCAAAAGAAACTCACATCATCATTACTCCATCTGTTGGCACTAATGTGACTTTGACCTGCAAAAGCAAAGCCAGTCCATCAAATGACTTGAACTACACCTGGTACAGACGTGGACAGGAGACGCCTATAGCTTGGGAAAAGAAGATTAATTTAACCAGGACTCAAAATCAAACAGCATCATACTTCTGCATTGCACAAAATAAACATGGAAAACAGTCATCAGAAGATGTCCAGCTCACAGATGAAAGTAAATAAAGCACTGTGTTTTGTATTTTTATGTTCAGATATATTATGGATTCATGAATACTGTTTGAAATACACTCTTCCGTAATCCTTTTGTATTTTAGGACAGAGTAGATTCTCTCATCTGGTGATATATGGCTGTACAGGAGGACTTTTGGCTTTTGCTCTGTTGTCTGCTGTTTTTTTTTACTGTATGAGGTAAACATATAATAACAGAAATGTAGTTCATGTGTGCAATGTTGTATTTATTAATTGCATGTGTGTATAATTTATGAATGTATTTTTTTATTGTATTTTTATTTATTTTTTGCAACAGAACAAAGGCTTCAAGACAGGCCCGTGTCACAGGAAAAGATCAGGTACATAGTTCAATAAACAAGATGTTAACATTGAGTAACTTAAATTTTAAATGCCAGCCGTTTTGTCCACAACAACAAAATGTATTCCAAACAGAGCCACGGCAGAATTAACCGTTGCATGGCTGTGTCTCAAACCGTAGCTGTTTAATTCCGAAATGAATCAGTGCTTTTGAACCAATCAGTTGAGTGAATGATTCAGTGACTTAATCATTAAAAAAATTAAAAAATAAATGGTTCCTGAATGAATCTGTGTATATGAACAAATCGGCTGAATAAAGACAGTAAGAGTCACACTGAACGTTGTTGTAAATTGTAAAAAAGTGAATTGTTTTATGCTAATTTTCTAAAGACTAATTCACTTCACTTACAGTAGGATCTCCTCAAACAATGCTTCTTTTACAGCCGAAGGAAAGCGATTAAAAAAATCAATCATTTAAAAAATGTCTCACCTCTTTTCCTCAGGCTGAGGATAAAAACAGAGACATGATGGCTATCTATGTTAACAATGATATTGTGATCAGCAAGAATGGTGAGAAGAAAGAAACTGATGATCTCCACTATGGTGAGATTGACTTCTCCAAACTCCAGATAGGCCACAAGACAAGGAAACACCCAAGCAATGGCCCAGCAACAGAGTATGCTGAGGTTCAAGTGACAGAGAGAAAGAGACAAATCAACAGTGTTCAGCAAATGGACAAACTTTATGCTGAGGTCCAGAAAAAGTGATTTTTTTTCCTATGTTAAATCTTGCTATTGTGCAGAGACCTGTGACACTTGTCAGCCAAGGACAGTCATCAAATTTTCACAAATCCCTTAATAACATCTCTGACGAATGGTGCAACACTGTCTAAATAATGAAATAATACTCTAGACTCCAGCAGCTACAAGGAATATAATTTGAATATAAAGGGGTTCTATTATGTTTAAGAAAATTTTTTTTTAAATAAAATAATGAGGAAACGAGGTCTGGTTGAGTTGTGTCAATAGTGTGTTGTCACCAAATCCAAGAGACGTTGTTTAACAGATCTAATATACTAATATATTGTGCTCAAAGACATAACCAACTGTTTTTATGTGAATTTAAAGAATTTTATCACCTCATTTAAATCATATAGCTAGTTTTACACAATAACAGAAAACTGACACAAATTCATTCCAATTGTATGTAGTCAAAGTTTTAATTTTTAACTAATTAGAGCTTCAAAACAAGCTAATAGTCAGTAATAAAAAGCAACAAATAAACACATTACACGCAATAAACAAAGAGTGTCTTCAGGATAAAGAGCAGTGCTTTTTTCTCTTAGCATTATTACTCTTTATTATGTATTTATGCCATCATAGACAGCAGCAGAATTAATAGGCTGCACTCATTCTAATGCACAGATCTATTTTGAGTGTTTTGTGCCAACATGCAATTCTGATTATTGTCAAAGAGTGTTTTTCTAGCGGAAGGATGTCATTTTATGATTTTTGTTTCAATAAAGTAAACCTACTAATACATATTTCTACATTTAATATTTGTATTGTGTGTTAACGGTTTTATAAATGTATCTTGGGATGGTCTCTTGCATGTATAACTCAGGAAATCTCTTCACAGATTCAGACTTCATTTGTGTTTGTATGTGTCAAATCTGTGCTGCAGGTCTCTTCCTCGCCACTAACAATTAATGAGTGACTATGTGAAATACCACAACACTCACATTTAAATTCAAATTCACTATTATTTGATTGTATCTCAGGACAGGGTTGGACCCATGATTGCTGGCTGTGTGGCAGGAGTTGCTAACTGTGCTTCAGTTTTTTGCGTTTCTTTTAGTATGAGGTAAATTTAGCCTTTCTTCAGTTG
The DNA here is from genome assembly GCF_001515645.1 of Sinocyclocheilus grahami. Classification (NCBI taxonomy): domain Eukaryota; kingdom Metazoa; phylum Chordata; class Actinopteri; order Cypriniformes; family Cyprinidae; genus Sinocyclocheilus; species Sinocyclocheilus grahami. The sequence continues at coordinate 151,109 of NW_015505895.1, forward strand.
CATCATAGCTAACATCTGGGGGTTTTGCAGCACATTAACTACAGAAAAAAACAAGCAGAAGTGGCTTTGTGGTGAGTGTGATAGATTTTGCCATAGTTAGTAAAGACCTTTAGATATACATAGATATAGATATACAGTTGCAATCAAAATTATTCAACCCCTCAGAGACTGCAGTACTTTACAAATACAACCTTTTCTGAAGATCCAGAATTTTATAAAAATTGCATCTGTAACAGTTTACTGGCATATTAAAAGTGATAATGTCAATATGTAATGTAATATTTTTGAGTTTCTAGGATTTCTTTAATAACACAGCTATGTCATAATTATTCAACCCCTATTCAACATTGCTGTATGTCACTGTATGGTGGGGAACAAAATTGTGTTAAAACACAATTAAGCCTTTAGAAACTCGATTAAAAAACAGAATTAGCTTGAGCTGTTACACATACATAAACTTAGCCCACGCATGTGCTGACGTGAGTAGCAAATATGCAAATTCAACAGAGCTCTCTCAAAAGGCCACATGAAGATTTCCAAGACATTAAAAGTTCCTAGAGACACAGCTGTCAGCCTTCTTCCTTAGCGGTGTTTTGAGGGTGTTGAAGAAAAAGCACATTATCATAATAAATTTGATCAGAGCAACTGAGAAAAACCTGCAATGCACAGCCAAAGACTTGCAAGATGACCTGATGAAAGGAGGAAAACATTTCAATGCAGAGTAAAAGAAGAATACTAGACAAGTATGGCCTTCATGTTGGGGCATCTTGCCGAATGCCACTCTTGACCAAGAAGAACATAAAAGGCCGACTTGAACATGCTAAAATTAATTTGGATAGACCTGTGGAGTTTTGGGAGAATTTTTTATGGAGTGATGTGACCAAACTGGAATGTATTGGACCCATGGATCAGCGGTATGTCTAGTGCAAAAACGGCAAATCTTATAAGCAGAAGAATACCATCTCTATGGTCAAACATGGAGATGGACCGGTCCTGTTGCAGGGGAGTTTCGCTGTTGCAGAAAGTGAAAATCTTGACTGTATGAAGGACATCATGGATTTTTTGAAGTATCAGGCCATTTTGGCAAGAATTGTGATGTCTTTGGTGCAAAGAAGGAAGCTGATGATCAATGGACTTTCCTGCAGGACAGCCATCCCAGAGTGCACATCCAAATGTGCTTACGCTTGATTCAGGGATCAGTCATAGGATGTACTTGAGTGGCCTGCTCAGTCTCCAGACTTAACTCTCATTGAAAATATTTTTTTGAATTTGAAGAAAGCAGTGGCAATGTGAAAACTAAAGATTATCAGTGATCTAAAAGCTTTTTCCGAGGAATGAGCCAAGACTGCAGTAGACAGTCTCAGAAGCTTTTAAGCACTTTTAGGCAGGCTTTTTAGGCGGTTTTAAAGAACAAAAGATTCTGCACAAAATTTGACATCTGGGGGTTGAATAATTTTGAACATGAATGTTTAGAGCCAATTTGATTTTTATCATGATTCATCAATGTTACATTCTCAGAATCACTTAAATGTGTATTAAGAAACTTTCTCTAATAGTTCACTGATGCCTTTTTTTGAATTGTTTTCATAAAATGTTGCTCTCTGCAGCAAAATGTCTTGCAGATCATCTTGCAGAATAATTTTGATTGCAGTTGTATATACACTGCTGTGCAAAAGTTTCAGGCCACTAATATTTTCACCAACAACAAAAAAAGGGTTTTAAGCCAGCTATCTATCATTTGCTGTAGTGTGTCATTAGGAGATATCAGTTTACATTTCCAAACATTCCTTTTGCCATTAATTGTAATAATCCAGTGAGATTTTTGTATGCACAAGGAGAATGACAGCAGCCAGTGGTCCACACAGAGATCTGATCTCACCATCATCCAGTCTGTCTGGAATGACATGAAGAATCAGAAAAAAATAAGACAGACAAAATCCAGAAGAACTGTGGCAACGTTTCCAAGACACTTCAAGAAACAAAACTACAGTAATGTGAAAAGTTTTAGTCACTTGTGCAAAAATGATGTAAAGTGAGGATGCTTTCAAAAATAATGTCATAAATGGATTTTATTTATCAATTAATTTCTATTAACTAGATAAAATCAACAGTTGGTATGGCCACCCATTACATTTAAAACAGCTTTTGTCCTAGGAACACTTGCGCATAGTTTTTTAGGTAGATCTGCTGCAAGAGTGCAAGAGTGGGGTCCGCTATTGCTGAGGAATGGGAAACGAGAACCTAGATGAAGGTTCAAAAAATGTGGTACACATTTTTGAATGCTTAGAAGATTAGATTATAGAAAAATTGGAATGATTTACTGGAACGTTAGACTTGCATAGAGAGCCTAGCTCTGGGGTGGGTCTTCATATGGATTTCACTTGCTGATTTACTATGGTCTGAAATAAAGATCTCAAATTATTATAAATCAATTTTATATTCTTTTCCTTAAATCATTTATAACACAAAGCAATTGTGACATCAGCATAGAAATATTCATATAGTGGTTTAATAATATCATTAACCCTATAAATCCTACTGAGTCCTAATTGATACACAAATTTCTAAGGCCTCTAAATTAATAAACACACTTAATAAACAAACATTACTATTGTCTAATTGAGTTTCAAGTTCCAATCCGATATCCAAAATTTGATCAGATTACTTTTGAACAACTGGGCCCTGATGTATCAAATATGTATACTCCACAAAAAAACACATATGCAAACTTTAAAAATATATATACTCTCTCTGTGTGTGTGTGTGTGTGTGTATATATCAAGCATTGCATTAGTTCAGGCAGGTCACGTCAGTCAAGCTCACATCAGCTGTTCCTGACGTGTACCAATCCAGTTTTTTGACACTTATCATAGTGGTCCATTTAAATTCCCATTCTCCAGCATCTCTTCTATCACATCGCTGCTCGCAAATCAACTCCCTCCTCCAACCCCAAATCCACCTAACCTGTAATCGAATCAGTTTTTCCCCCCCTCTCTTCTTCTATACAGTTCACTATTGAAAGCATTCTCTATCATGTATTTTGTATTTCTACAACTCATGTAAATTGTGAAGTGAGTTTTGCCCAGAACAGAACCATACCGCCAACACTAACTGTATGCTATATAATTGTGAAACTTCTAAATTATCTAAGCTAACAGAGTGTGTTAAAAATGTAAAAGATCTTTGCAATCGTTGACACGATTGCAAAGATATTATTTAAACTGAGCTGGATGTTGACATCACTGAATTCAATGATGAACTGTCTTTAACTGAAAAATGAGTGTTTACTATTGTCACTTTGCATTATTGACACTATTTTCCTAATTAATGCTGTTCAGTTGCTTTGACACAATCTGTATTGTTAAAAGCGCTATATAAATAAAGGTGACTTGACTTGACTTAATTGTAATAAATATACTTTGATGAGGTGGACCTGACTGAAATGTATATATATATATGGAAATATAGATTTGTGAAGTTCTAGTTAAAAAAGTGATTTATCATCTCATTTAAATCAAATAGCTAGCTCTACAGACAAAAACAGAAATTTGTTCTCAACACATTAATTCCAGTTTTATGTAGTGAGTGTTTTAATTTTTAACTAAATAGAGTTTCAAAACATGCAAGAAAATATTCCCTAAGAAAAAAGAAACATTGCACGCAATAAACAGTGTCTTCAGTATCAAGAGCAGTGAGGGATTTTTCTCATAGCTTTATTACTCTGTCAAGTCGTCACCTTTATTTATATAGCGCTTTATACAATAGATTGTGTCAAAGCAGCTTTACAGTGACAAACAGGAAAATAGCTTGTCGATAATGCAAGACAATGACAGTCATTTTTCCAGCTAAGGTCAGTTCATTGATGATTCAGTGTTGTCATCCGGAAATATAGATTTGTGAAGTTCTAGTTAAAACAGTGATTTATCATCTCATTTAAATCAAATAGCTAGCTCTACAGACAAAAACAGAAATTTGTTCTCAACACATTAATTCCAGTTTTATGTAGTGAGTGTTTTAATTTTTAACTAAATAGAGTTTCAAAACATGCAAGAAAATATTCCCTAAGGAAAAAGAAACATTGCACGCAATAAACAGTGTCTTCAGTATCAAGAGCAGTGAGGGATTTTTCTCATAGCTTTATTACTCTGTCAAGTCGTCACCTTTATTTATATAGCGCTTTATACAATAGATTGTGTCAAAGCAGCTTTACAGTGACAAACAGGAAAATAGCTTGTCGATAATGCAAGACAATGACAGTCATTTTTCCAGCTAAGGTCAGTTCATTGATGATTCAGTGTTGTCATCCAGTTCAGCTCTCTTCCGATTATTATTGATGTCATCATAGACAGCAGAAGATCTAATATTCTACACTAATGCACAGTTGTTTGTCATCGGTCTATAACCAAACATAACTGATTGTTGTTTACATTAATTTCACATCATAAAAAGTTTGAGTATTGTTGTAGGATTTTTTAAAATATATATTGGACAATAAGTGAATACATTTCACACAGTTTTTGCTTATGTATTGCACCAGTTATTTATATATTTTATGGCACCGATTTTAAGGATTACATGTACTTTTTTGGACTGTTTTGCACCTGGAACTTCAGGTTTTGTCCAGTGGCATGTTGGAGCTGCATTCTTTGTCCTTTGCTAGGCCCAATAATAATTATGTGTTGGGCCCAAAAGAGCGACCTTTTTTTTTTTTTTTTTAATTTTGCACCATAGATAAATTAGGTTTACAAACTTAGCCAGAAAGTAAATTAAAGGGGTATTACTGTATTGCAGTGAGCTCTGTGTACAGCTAGGGCAAAAAGACCGATACCCAGCCAGGTTACCGGGCTGCTCAAAGATGTTGTGAAAAAAAAAAAAAAAAAAAAAAAAAAAAAAAAAAAAAAAAA
>NW_015505895.1:156293-157111 GCF_001515645.1 Sinocyclocheilus grahami
AAAAAAAAAAAAAAAAAAAAAACTCACAGTATTAGTGTTACGGGTTGGTGAGGTACACACACCAGGACGAGGGAGATATACAAAAGGTATTTTAATCAACAAATCCAGGAGACAGGCACGTAGACCAACATTACATTAACGAGAACGGACCTCGACTAAGGGAAAACCGTATTTGTAGGGGAGCAAACTAAAGAACTAATGAGTTAATCAAACCCAGGTGAACGAAATGACAATTAGGAGCCAAAGTAAAACTAGGTCACAGGGGAACAGAAAACAGAACAAAAACTAAACATAACCCTAACATTACTCCCCCCCTCCTGGAAGGCACGTCCCGCGCCGTAACAGTACCACCGGGGAGGGGGGCGGATCAGGGAGCTCTGGGAGCCATGGCGGAGCAGGCAGTTCAGGTCATCATGGCGGAACAGGCAGGTCGAAAGAGGGCTGGACAGGACCAGCGGATGCGAAGGAGACAAAGAAGAGTTGGATGGGACCAGCGGAGGCGAAGGAGAGCTGGACGGGACCAGCGGAGGCGAAGGAGACGAAGGAGAGCTGGACCGGACCCGCGGAGGTGAAGGAGACGAAGGAGGTTCAGAGAAGCATGTTAGAGCGGCTTCTGGGGTGAGGACGGGTGCCGAGAACCCCGGGGGCAGCGCCATGTCCATTATAGCTGATTTACCCTCTGGAGCGAGCTCTGGGGCTGGAGCAGACACTGGAGCGAGTTCTGGGGCCGGAGCCGACACTGGAGAGAGCTCTGGGGCCGGAGACCTTCCCGGGCAGAACTGGGGATCAGGAGCCCTTCCCGGGCTAAACTGGGGATC
>NW_015505895.1:157142-182201 GCF_001515645.1 Sinocyclocheilus grahami
TGGGGGCAGCGCCATGTCCATTATAGCTGATTTACCCTCTGGAGGGAGCTCTGGGGCTGGAGCAGACACTGGAGCGAGTTCTGGGGCCGGAGCCGACACTGGAGAGAGCTCTGGGGCCGGAGACCTTCCCGGGCAGAACTGGGGATCAGGAGCCCTTCCCGGGCTAAACTGGGGATCCGGAGCCCTTCCCGGGCTTAACGGGAAAACAGGAGCCCTCCCTGGGCTGAACAGGGGATCAAGGTAGCGCTTATGTGGTGCTGGCACTGGAGGGCACTCTGGAAGAGCAGGCACAGCAAAGCGCTTTTGAGGAGTTGGCACTGGAACGAGTGCCACATGAACATCCGGCGGGCTTGACTTCCGATTAGCCGGCCATCTTGACTGCGGTGAACCCGGCGCTCCTGGGCTGAAGACTCCAGCAGAGCTTCGGAGGACCACAGGGAATTTGGAGTTAGGCAGGCGGTAGGAGCCGTTGGAGGGGTATGTGGAGGTTCTCGGCGTGGGGTGAGCTGGGGAGACATGGCACATTCCTGCGGGAGTTGGATGACGAGACTTGGGAAGTCTCATTACTCCCTCAACATCCATATCAGAGCTATTTAGGAATAGAACGAGATTAATCAACTCGATCAAAGGAAAATCACCCATTGGGAGAGCGCAGCAGATTATTTCGTCATCCAACCCCAGCAGGAAGCACGCACCTAGAGCAGTGTCGTGCCAACTCACCCGGTTGGAGAGCTCGAGGAAACCCGACACATATCGCTCCAACCTCTGACCGCCTTGCCGCAATCCCCACAGCGCGTCCTCAGCTGCAGTCATCGTTTGGGTCCGTTCTTCTGTTACGGGTTGGTGAGGTACGAGGACGAGGGAGATATACAAAAGGTATTTTAATCAACAAATCCAGGAAAAAGGCAAGTAGACCAACATTACATTAACGAGAACGGACCTCGATTAAGGGAAAACTGAGAGTATTTGTAGGGGAGCAAACGAAAGAACTAATGAGTTAATTAATCAAACCCAGGTGAACGAAATGACAATTAGGAGCCAAAGTAAAACTAGGTCACATACCCGTGAGACAGGTTGGTTCTTATATCTCTGTACACTTTCACAGTACAGATGGGGCCGAATGGGAAGAATATTGCATGCAACTCCTGTTCTGTCACATTTGGGTGCAGCTCATTCACAATCAGTGACACTGGTGGATTAGAGCTGCTCTCCTTTTTTTTAGGTTTGCCATTCCTGACACAGACCTCTCTGCGCTTCAGGATTTCCCCAAAGTTTGAAACAGCATTCTATATAGCGGGCCTGTCATTGTGCCTTGCTTGGACATTAATAGTTATGTGTTGGGCCCATGTGATGCACATTGGTTTGCCCATGAGCTCCAAACAACTGAGCCTCTAGGGCATTTTCTGCATGTTGGCGGTGTTCAAAGGTCACAAAACCATACCCACAAGACTGGTTGGTTATTGTGCTTCTGCACACTTGCACAGAACAGATTGGTCCGACTGGGCTGAATATTGCATGCAACAGTTGTTCGGTCACATCTGGGTGCAAATCACTGACAAGCAATGACCCCTGGTCATTTGGTTCTTGGCTACCCTCACCTGAAGACCAATTGTAGGACGTTACCATTTTTTATTGTCCTTTTAAGAATAGCCTATTCTTAACAAAAAAGCTCTTTGTACAAAACACAGATGCTGTGTAGAACTCACAAATCACGACTGTATCCAAGAAGGGTTCAAGTCTTAGTCATAGAAAGGTTATGATATGAACTGACTGACAACTTTCCTCCTTTTTGTGTGTGTATGTGTGTGTGGGTTTTTCCTTCTTGTATAGGCCCCGAACGTTCTAAAGTCCCGATGACGTCACAACACTATCACGTGACATCTAATGTTGCATCTACAGGGTTTAACTTTTTTTTTTTTAAATCATCCCTCACAGTATTGGATAAGATGCATCTAATAAGACAGATAATTCTGGTCCTTGATGCTTATTGATCAATAGCCGTGTTTTATTTACGATCTGTGTATTATTGTGCAACACCATTAGCATCAGTAGCAACATAAACATGCTTTTTAAAGGAATATTGTTATTCTTGTTGCATAGGCATGTCAAAAAAATTTTCATGTCAAAAATTGTTCCACGTAATATGTATTTCAGCAAAATTACCTGTTTAATGAAGTATGAGTGACCCCTGCTGGCATTGTTATGTCTGTCAAAGAACTTCTCAAGCGGCGTGGTATAGTGGTGTGTGTGTGTTCTAAGGTTCAAGAAACTGTTCTAATGAAAAAAAAAATAAATCAGATTATTATTTTATAGGTCAGGTTTTTTAGGGTTAACAAAACCAAATTCAGTGTGTTTTATATTTTTTAAATTCACATTGTGTTTATTTTGTAAAGTTTATATTCACACTGAATCTTATGTGATAATGTCCTGTTTAAAACAGAATGGATGCTGTAAACGTGAGATTTATGGCATATTGAATGAAGTAAAGAGATAATTGCGGTATCAGTATAATCTGTGATCTGTGAGTCTAATGACAGATCATTGCAACTGATGTTATGTAAGAAAATCGAGTGACGCACGTAACAAAGTTTGATTTAGAGTTGTATTTATTCAGTCAGCTCATGTAAAAACATGCACACATTCAATGACTGAGACTTGTCTGTGTTCTTTGGTCCGGATCCTTCAACCTCAGCTCAACCTGAATCATGTCAATCATATTCCACTGATAAAAGGAAAAATCTTTGGAAATAAAAATAAGCTTTCGTTAGGTAACCAGTACAAGTAAAAAATTATGGTACTGGTGCTGTCCTTGAAAACATGTCTGATAACTTTGCTCAAAATCAACAGATATTATGTAGTGTACTCATAAACTATATATATATATATATATATATATATATATATATATATATATATATATTTTATATATATATATATATATATATTTATATATATATATATATATATATATATATATATATATATATATAGTTAAACTATATATATATATATATATATTGAATTCATAATGTGGTCTTGTTTGAACAGAAAAATAATCTAAAAGGCATTTTGGGACATAGCTTGTAAACATTAAATAGAGTTTTTAGCTTCTACTGTAAGATAAAATAAGGCACCTAGGTACTGATACCACTGATGGCATCTAGTGAACTTTTTGGTTTTGCATTTCTCAGGTGCAGCGTCCACTGCAGTGCAACAGTCACATTAAAAGAGTTACATCCACTTCAAACCCGTCCTATTCTTCACATCTACTCAACATTAATGTAATGTAGCGTCTGTTCAGTCCCTCACTCTCTCCTCCAGCGCCCTCAGCTCTCCTTCCACTTGTGCAGGTAGATCAGCTCCAACCTGCTGGGTGAAGTAGGTCCGAAGCTCCTGTGTTTCCTTCTGCCAGAAGGGTTTGGGCAGGTCAAAGAGGGCACCCATATCGATATTCCCACCCAGGTCTTCTGTGTTTATGGCACCGTTTTGTGGAATCCATCCCACAATGCTTTTGGTGGCGGCTTCCTCTTCACTGGTACGGCCGCATCGTGTGAAGATCCACTCGAGGACGCGGGCGTTCTCTCCAAACCCTGGCCACAGGAAAGAGCCGGTCTTCTGATCTTTCCGGAACCAGTTGACGTGGAAGATCTTGGGGAGTTGGGTCGGGCCCTTACGTGTCTCCATACTCAACCAGTGGGCCAGGTAGTCGCCGAAGTTGTAGCCGAAGAAAGGACGCATGGCGAAGGGGTCATGCATGATTACTTTACCTAAAGAAAATGAGCCATATATATATTTTAAAAAATATATATATATCAGTATAAGCTTTTTGTTTAGTTTGTCACTAAGTGCTTAAATGTAGTGTACACTTTTGTGTACTGTTTATCATATGGAGAAATAAAAGTTTGTACCTTTATGTTCAGCAGCAGCTGTGGATTCAGATCTCATGGCTGCACCCACAAACACACCATGACGCCAGTTAAATGACTCATACACCAAAGGCACACCTGGCAAAAAAGACAGGTACATTTTGAGATATAATGTATAAAATATATGTGTATGTATATATACAGAACTGTTAGAAAGTTTGAGGTCTGTAAGTTTTTTTTTATGTTTTTATGTTCACCAAGGCTACATTTATTTGATTAAAAATGCAGTAATAACAGCAATATTGTGAAATATTATCACAATTTTAAAAGTAACAGGTTTCTGTTTTTAATTTATTAAAAATTGAATTTATTCCTGTGATGGCAAAGCACAGCATTTATTTTTTTTGTAAATGTATAGATGTCTTAACGCTAACCTTTGATCAATTTAATGCATCCTTACTGTTTACATCAAGAATGATAACTATATGATAACTAGTAATAAATAATGATGAATAGCATCCACACCAACAAAATATAACGCTCTTCAGTTTGTTGTCTGCCACTTTAAATGCTTGAGCTCTTTAAAGCAGGATGGATTCTGATCGGCTGTCAATGTTATCATTCATCAGCTTTAAATGCTATTTTTTTTATTTTTATAAAGGTTTTAAAACTATATATTTTTTTTTTTTCATTATTGTTATAATTGTTGTCCTTGGTGTAAACCAGTGTTATTTTAGTATCAAGATACTATTCTAGTTTTTATTAATATTTTGAATAAGTTTGAATTTTTATATTTTCCATTTCGTATTTTCCATTTTGTTGTGTTTTTGTCATTTTTACTTAATGTGTATTTTATTTCGGGTAAAAAAAAAGTAGTTTTTTTAATGATTTTAGTTAATTGTGAACGGGCCTTAAAAGTATTGAGTTCTAAAATAATATGTACATTTAATATAGGCAATTTTGATTCAGTGATACCACCCACCTTCTGGTCTTCTGCCACCAAATACAATGGCATCAATCGGGACGCCCTCATCACTTTCCCAGAGTGGGTCTATGATGGGGCACTGGCCAGCCGGGGCACAAAACCTGGAATTCGGGTGGGCACACAGTGTAGAATCACCTGAGAAACACAACACCATGCCACAGATGCTGTCCATATAGATCATTTTATTTAGTATAGAAATAAATTATATTTATATAATCATATTTGTTATTTATATATTTTTTTAAAGTTTTTTTTCTATTTATCTATTTATAAATGTTTCTAAGAATTTTTTTAATATTTTGTAAAAATTAGTTTGCTAAACAATGATCTTACCATACTTCCAGGATTTTCCATGCCAGTCTCTGAGTTTGATTCCAGGTGCAGGTGGTTCCAGACCCTCCCACCAAACACCCCCATCACTGGTCTCTCCCACGTTAGTGAACACTGTGTTCCTGGAGATGGTTGCCATGGCATGAGGGTTTGTCTTCAGGGACGTCCCGGGGGCAACTCCAAAGAAACCATTCTCTGGATTAATAGCTCTGAGTTTACCTGGTGAAGAGAATCAAAATACACCACTGTCTGTTAAAAACATCTATTTATAACCATAAACAACAGTATTCCAATCAACACTATACGGCAAAACTGTTTCTCAGCAACTCCCAGGGTTTGTTTACTGAGAGCCATGTACTTAATATTTCAGTTTTAATTAGTTCTCTTTCTGCTGCCCAATATAAATGCTAAAATAAAAGATATGGTGTCATTTCCTGGCTGCCCATAAACCCACATTTCATGCTGTCAACAGATGCATGTGTTGTCTAGGACAAGTCATATTTCTCACCCTGACTGTCAAATTTCATCCAGGCGATGTCATCGCCCACACACTCAACCTTCCAGCCTGGCAGTGCTGGTTTCATCATGGCCAGGTTAGTTTTCCCACAAGCGCTCGGGAATGCTGCTGCAATGTACCGTTTTACACCCTGAGGATTTGTGATTCCGAGAATCTGGCGGAGAAAGAAACAGGGACGTCTATCAACATCATGTTTTACAAACGACGACTCTAAAAGAGTAGTACATAAGCACGATGCATTGTCACTTGATCGATATGGCGCATAGATATTATATAAGGTTGTAAACTCTCATTAAACTCAAATGTCTTAAAGGGGATAAGCAAGAAAATTCTGTCTGATGTACCATACCAGCATGTGTTCAGCCAACCAGCCTTCGTCTTTGGCAATGCGTGAGGCGATACGAAGAGCAAAGCACTTCTTTCCAAGGAGCGAGTTTCCACCGTAACCGCTGCCGAAGGACAGGATCCGTCTGGTGTCAGGAAGATGTGAGATCAACACCTTGTCCGGGTTACAAGGCCAGCTGTTTACTAAAGGAGCTGTGCGAGAAGAACAGAGAAAGATAAGATATTGACAAGAAAAAAAAAAAATATATATAGTACAGTTAAAAAGTTTGGGGCAGTATTTATATATATTTTTTCAAATAAATTCATACTTTTATTCAGCAAGGATACAATAAATTGATCAGAAGTGTGACAGTAAAGACATTTATAATGTTACAAAATAGTTATATTTCAAATAAATGCTGTTCTTTTAAATCCTTTAATCCTTACGAAATGTATCATGGTTTCCACCAAAAATATTAAGCAGCACAACTGTTTTCAACATTGATAATAATAAGAAATGTTTCTTGAGCAGCAAATCATTAATATTAGAATGATTTCTGAAGGATCATGTGACACTGAAGACTGGAGTAATTATTCTGAAAATTCAGCTTTGCCATCACAGAAATAAATTAGGTTTCAACATATATTCAATTTGAAAACAATTTATTTTTAATTGTAGTAATATTTCACAATGGAGCTATGTTTATTGTATTTTTAATCAAATAAATGCAGCCTTGGTGAGCATGAGACTTCTTTTGAAAACAAATAATCTTACTGACCCCAAACTTTTGAAAGGTAGTGTAATTAGCCAAATAATACTGTAAAATAATAAACAATATACGGCAAATAAAGTGACACAATGGATAACTTGAAGGAACTGGTGAAATTTAGAGTTTCATTTGATTGAGTGAATCGCATTTACATTTAATCTGACATTATTATAAATCAAGGTACCTTTGAGTGGTAAAGGTCGGCCCACAGAGTGCTGGCAGCGCACAAATTCGGCCCCCTCGGCTAGTTTCTGCACCACAGGTGTCCCCATGCGTGTCATGATGCCCATGCTGGCCACCACATATGGAGAATCTGTCACCTGAACGCCAAATTTAGCGAGAGAAGAGTTCACAGGGCCCATACTGAAGGGGATTACATACATAGTGCGTCCTACAGAGGGACAGAAAGACAAATATTCAAGAACTTTTGGGCATTCCAAAAGTTTCCTCTCGGCATCCCAAACTGTCCTACATGAGTGTGTGGACTGATGAACAATTTGATAGGTACTTGGATTTTAAAAGAATATTTCAGGTTAAATATAAATGAAGGTCTAACAGGATTCTGTGCATTTTACAAAATGGAAAGTTATTATTTTCAGAGCAAACATGACATTTTAATATATTTTAGATTATATTATAAAATATTTTATATTTTAAAATTAAAATTCAATAATGTTTTATATAATTCTAAATAATATTTAGTAATATATCAAATTATATTGAAATCTATTTATATCATATGAATAATATTTTAATATCATTATTTTAACATTCAGAAATTAAAATTTTTATTTTTATTTAAGATACATTTTCCATACCTTTTATATTTTAACTATTTGACAGGTTTCAGTTATTGTTCAGGGGTTTGAGTAGCACACACCTGCCATGCAGCCAGGAAATCGGTCCTCCCTGGCTTTCTGAAAGTCTTCCTCACACATCCAGCTGCCCAGCTGGGACTTGGCACCTCCGGTGGGAATGGGAATAGTGTCTCTTTGGTTCTTAGTGACAATCACAGTTTTACTCTCCACGCGAGCCACATCTTTAGGGTCAGTACGTGCCATCCAGCTGCACACAGAAAAGAGTAGAAATGTAAATCAGGATTAAGGTGATGTAAAATCATTCATATTACCATCAATATGGGTTAAAAAACTAATTATAAGACTAGAAGTACTTACCAGTTTTCATATTTGGTGAGTTTCTTCATCATGCCCTCTTTCTCCAGGTTGGCCAGGATGTGTGCTGTCTCCTCTGGAGTGCCAGTGACCACGTGCACTTTAGCAGGTTTACATTCAGTCACGGCGCCCGACACAAACTCAGCCACCGACGGGGGCAGGGAGGGGATGGAGGCGAGTGACCGCACACCCACTGAAGCTGTACTGATGGCATTTCGCCTGCGTGGACACACAAACAAACATTGGCACAAGAAGAACATGGTCTGTAAATGTCATGCATCAACATATTTAAGTTTTTGCTCGACCAATGGATAGTTTTTAAACAAAGTTATAGCAGAATAAACATGCTGTGTTTAGTTCCTGTGTGAATGGGTGTTTTTGGATGAATAGTAAGGGTGAATAATTCATTCGTTTAGTTCAGTGTTTTGAACCAATCTTGTGAGTGAATGATTCAAATGACTCATAAAGACAATGACTTGTCGCCAACTACTGGTTTATTGATGTAACTTGCAGAGATTGCTGAATAATTCCCACACTAATACACAGAATGTCACTGATAACACGGTGAAAAGTCATAGTGTTGTTGAACTGTATATCAACACACTAACTATTAATAATATAAATTTCAGTTTCGCTTGTAAAATCTTTGCGTGCATAACTAACAGGCTTACCACACTGCGTCTGAAATGTAAGTTACTCAACATTAACTGCTTGTTTATTGAACTAGGCTTCTATTACAAACAATAATTGTCTAACATTTATTAAAAAAGTGTGTGTCCTCACAACGGCATAATCTGTAGTGGTATCCACCTTGTATTTCAACAAAAAAGTATGAATATGAATATGCTAGTCTTCCGAACTGTTAGCTTCTGTAGGTAAATAACAAGTATACCACAGTCCGTTAAAACGGTGAACAGCAAAAGTATTTGTGCCACAAACCGGTGTGCTTATTACTATAATTAAAATAATATGATAACAAATAACAGTTTGCAATATCAAGCAAAATAATAGACTGTTTTGTACAGCTAAAATAATGGGAAGCTGATGACACCGAAAGTCTTGCACATTATTGCAAAATTGTGAGTGCTCTTATGGTTAAAAATAAGGTGGATAATCTAAAGCCAACTCAGTTTAAAGTCTAAGCTAAAGATTGTAGATAACGTGTTAAGTAGATGGATCTGCGTGATCCATGACATGTTACATTAATGAATGAACATTCATTTGAGCTGACAGTATGTGAATGAATATTGCATCATAACTAATAAATGTACTTTAACACAGGTCTTTGACCGCAACTGAAAGATAAGTGATTGAGAAGCTGCAAGACTAATTAGTGGTGTCCTTTGGAATGAAATGCACTACATGTGTACTAATACAGTAAAAAAAAAAAAAAAAGGTTGGTGAAGGAAAAATTTTAATCAGACATTGCTAGTAAATTTTACAAATAATTATAAATGGCAAGCAACACATGAAATAACAACTATTACCATCAATATGGGTTAAAAAACTAATTATAAGACTAGAAGTACTTACCAGTTTTCATATTTGGTGAGTTTCTTCATCATGCCCTCTTTCTCCAGGTTGGCCAGGATGTGTGCTGTCTCCTCTGGAGTGCCAGTGACCACGTGCACTTTAGCAGGTTTACATTCAGTCACGGCGCCCGACACAAACTCAGCCACCGACGGGGGCAGGGAGGGGATGGAGGCGAGTGACCGCACACCCACTGAAGCTGTACTGATGGCATTTCGCCTGCGTGGACACACAAACAAACATTGGCACAAGAAGAACATGGTCTGTAAATGTCATGCATCAACATATTTAAGTTTTTGCTCGACCAATGGATAGTTTTTAAACAAAGTTATAGCAGAATAAACATGCTGTGTTTAGTTCCTGTGTGAATGGGTGTTTTTGGATGAATAGTAAGGGTGAATAATTCATTCATTTAGTGTCGGGGTCTGGCGTCTGGTGTTCTCCCTCTCACCACCAGAGGTCGCCAACTCCCATCCTCCCGGACTCCCTTTCCGTCACCTTGACTCAACACACCTGGGCACACACTCACACACTCACTCACACACAGCTGTAGCCACTTCCGAGGGCTATTTACGTGCCTTCCCCACGCCACCCAGGCGCGGATGATTAATGTTTGTTTCAGTGATTCCTGTATCTGTTCTCAGCCTGTGTTTCAGAGTCTCAGCTCTGTTTGTTTTCTGTTTTTACTTTGTTTTCCCCAGCAGTGTAAATAAAGCCTGCATTTGGACCCAAACCCTCGTTCACACGGTGTGTCTTTCCTGACCCAGCCGTGACATTTAGTTCAGTGTTTTGAACCAATCTTGTGAGTGAATGATTCAAATGACTCATAAAGACAATGACTTGTCGCCACCTACTGGTTTATTGATGTAACTTGCAGAGATTGCTGAATAATTCCCACACTAATACACAGAATGTCACTGATAACACGGTGAAAAGTCATAGTGTTGTTGAACTGTATATCAACACACCAACTATTAATAATATAAATTTCAGTTTCGCTTGTAAAATGTTTGCATGCATAACTAACAGGCTTACCACACTGCGTCTGAAATGTAAGTTACTCAACATTAACTGCTTGTTTATTGAACTAGGCTTCTATTACAAACAATAATTGTCTAACATTTATTAAAAAAGTGTGTGTCCTCACAACGGCATAATCTGTAGTGGTATCCACCTTGTATTTCAACAAAAAAAGTAAGTTATTTCCGGTGAATATGCTAGTCTTCCGAACTGTTGGCTTCTGTAGGTAAATAACAAGTACACCACAGTCCGTTAAAACGGTGAACAGCAAAAGTATTTGTGCCACATGGCAAGCAACACATGAAATAAAAACTTAAATTTTTAAATAGAAAAACGTATATTATTTTCTTGTACAACATGCTCCAGTAATCCGTTTTATTTACCACGTCAATAAATAATTTTTAACAGTATAGTCCAAAGTTTGCAGCCCAGTGTCTGGTATGAATATATATTCAAGCCCAGGTTGCTTTGATAGCGGCCTTCAGGTCATCTGCATTGTTGGGTCTGGTGTCTCTCATAGTTTATTAGTTTAAATATGTATAAACACTCACCTCCTTAGTACGCCGAGCAACAGGCAGGACATCTTTGGTGCAAGTGGAGAAAACAACTGAAATGATGACTTTAGAGAAAAACTCAAATAAAGCAATATGGGTGGAAAGAGGGTGGCTTGTTCTTCTTCAGTCCTGTGCACCTCTCATATCAGACCGGTGAGGGTGATAGTCCAGCTCTCGACAGAGACTAAAGTAAGACCCTTGCACTGTAACACGTGTAACTTATCATCAGCTGATCCCACCCTCAGCTCAGATCCGCTCTTCTCCCTGCGAACCCGCCTGAGGCGTTTCAATAACAAATCAAGCTTTGTACTGGCAAACTACCTAGTCGATTAATATATTTTAAAAGTGTAATATTTTCCTATAATATGCGTGCGCTTCTAATAAAACGCGACAAAGTGGGAAAACTAGCTGTTGCATTTCAGTCAAAGAAGCTGTAGATAGACGCTGAAGTCGCTGAAGTAAGTCAGTCAGTCAAATACAGCGACTCGCGAGGATTCAGATCAGCTCGCTGTCTGCCGCACTGGCTCCTGACTCTAACTATCCGCTTTCCTGCTCGATACCGGTTGCAAAAGCAAAGTTGTGTAGAAGTGAATCTTATTTTAACGCTTCTTTAGCGAGCTCTGAAGTCACGTGAGCGCCTTCTTCGTGTCAAGTCAGCAGATGTTGATAAAGCTGAGTCTGGACATTGTAGGCGGAAGCTTACTGGCTCCCTGTGACGTCGCTCCACTCATCTTCACGGCCGCTGAGAGTTCTGTAGGGATTTGGATCCTTTTGGTTTTCCAGTTACACCAAAAGAGTATGCTGTTGTATTTGATGCCATACCTCAACAAGTTGTCCATTTTATAAGAGCTTGTGGAAGTGATACTTCTGAGGCAATATGTGTTAAAGACAGCATGTTTCTAGGAAGCATTGATATTCTTAAACAAAGTTGTACTAATAAATATATTAGGAATATTATAACAGGTGATACAGCTGCTTATAAAAGCTTATTGTGGGCCAATGCATTTAGAAATATAAATTGGAATAAAGCTTGGCGTATTTGTGAAATATACCGTTTAAATGATAAAGTAAAAGAGGTTACATTTAACATTTGACATGGTATATATCCAGCTAAAAGTGTGTTAGAGAGATTTCATTTGGATGTTGATTATTCCTGTGATTTTTGTTCAGTGGAAAATGAGTCTATTGTCCATCTGTTTTGTAATTGTGTTTACACGAGGATTTTCTGATATGGAAAGTTTCATTAGAAGGAAAATAATTTTGATATATGTATGTATTATTCCAGTGAAAGTAATAATAATAATTGTACTTTATTTGTACAGCTTTTTATTATTTTGGGGAAATTTCACATACATAAGAAGAAATGGTCAGGATCCAAGCCAAATTTCATTCATTTTCTTCAAGAGACCAAGGACTACTGCACCAGTTTGGAGAACATTGTTAATAAAAAAGCAAAGAAGACTTGTAATATTTTTCACGAATATAGAGTTTTTGATGACCGCCTCAATGGTTCGTACACTCTGGCATGTTTTTGTAAAATATTGTATATTTTGTTCTGGTTAATAAAAAAAATAAAAAAGAGAGTACTGTAGGGATAAAATATTGCATCGAATTTATCCGGTGAAACATATATATTGGAACGTTTTAAATTGAATATCGACTACTCATGTGAATTTTGTAGTAATGAAAAAGAAACTATTTTTCATTTATTTTTTCATTGCATCTATACAAAGATATTTTGGGTTGATGTTGAGAATTTCATTACAAGACAACTTAATGTAGCTGTTAAACTGCGTGGGTCTGATATAATGATATATGTTGATGATTATGGGATAGAAAAGGATAAAGCGTATATTATTCAATTACTGGTTGTAATGGGGAAGTTTCATATACACAAAATGAAGTGGTCGGGTGGTAAACCCAATTTTTTTAATTTTATCAACGAATTTAAACAATATTGTAATATGGTATATAAATGTAAACAAAAAAAGCTCTCAGGACTTCTAACATTATCTGCAAATTTGAAATAGACAAGTAAACTGTACCGTCTTCATTATTTTAGTTGTTTTATTTATTTATTTTATGTTTTCTTTCTTCCTCTGACTAATTTTTTATTTTACCTGTAATCTTGTGTACTGATGGCATTTATATGCAAAGTTGTATTTGTCTTACTGTTATATACTGTATGTTCATATGCAATAAATAGAAAAGAGATAGTACTGTAGGGCTCGAGAGACATTTAGATGGAATAGCCTACATAAATGTAAATATGGGGGAAAAATGCCTTTGTTTTTAATTTTTAGTTCAGAAGTTCAACAGTACCTAAAACAATATTCATTTTGAAAAATAAGAGAACTAAAATGCTTTATTATTTGTGAACATTTGACGTTTTCATATCATTGTCATTTATTTTGATATGATTAAATATTATATGATTTTTTCCCCCTTTTTATCCCTATGCCCTGACTGTATTTGTAAATCTTAAAAATCTTAAAAAAAGATATAATAGTCTATGTGTCTGATTATTTCACAATCTATTTATTCATTCTTGATTTTGATTAAAATTAAAAGATTTAAGCTTTTTCTTTTTGTTGCCTGAAGGTCACATTAAAAGTTACAAAAAGTATATTAATGATTAGTTTTTATAAATTAATATAATAAATAAATAAAAGGCCTACTTGTCAAAAGTTTGTGGTTGGTAAGATTTGTAAAAATGTTTTTAAAGAAGTCTGTTATGCTCATTAAGGCTGCATTTATTTGATAAAATACAGTAATGTGAAACATTATTACAATTTAAAAATAACTCTATAAATACATTTTAATATGTAATATATTTCCTGTGATTGCAAAGCTGAATTTACATATCAAACATCACATAATCCTTCTGATTTGGTGCTCAAGAAACATTTTTCCAAATACCAAAGATGATTTCTGAAAATTCAGCTTTGCCATCACAGGAATAAATTACACTTTAAAATATATTCAAATAGAAAACAGTTATTTTAAATAAAAATAATTCACACTATTACTGTATTTTTGACCAAACAAATGAATCCTTGGTGAGCATGAGGCTTCTTTCAAAATCATATTTTTTTCCAAACATTTGACCTGAAGTGTAGAATATACATTTATTAATTATTTAAAATTTAAATGATTCTTTGAACTGATTCATGTGTTTATTTAGAATAAATAAATTATAATTAATTATTAGTCTTTGTGACACAATTCAAAAATATTTAAAATGTAAATTCCACCACAGAATGCTATAGACATACATTACTTAAATATATATATATATATATATATATATATATATATATATATATATATGTCTCTCTATATAAAATTGTCAGGGTTTTGCCCTGACACTCTGTTTGTTTCTTGTCTATGTTGTCTTGTGTCAGCACATGGCCTAGTTGATTGTTTTTCTCAGCCATGTGCTTCTTTAGCCCCTCCTCCCAACCCCAAGCCTGTTTTGGAGTAATTGTTACTGTGGAGCTTTATCCTGTCGTGTTTCTTTGTGTAAGAGTTCCCGTCCTGACTTGTGCCTGTGAGTCCTGCCACTGGTTCTCCCTGCCTGGTACTTGGTCCGGGTCAGTGTTCAACAAGTATCTGAGTTCAGGTCTATGGTACCTTGCTTGGCCCTCTCTATCTGCCTGGTCTTGCGGCTCCTTCTGCTGCTATTGTAATTTGCCAGTTGCTGTCAGAGACCGTTCCAGTGGTCTTCCCTAGCTGTTTCTTTGTTTACTGTGTTCCTGATGTTGTATCGCCTGTGCACCTCACTACCCTCTTGTATCAGTCTGTTTTGTCAATAAATCCTCATCACTCAATCTGCTAATAGTTCCTCCTTCCAGATCCCTGACAAAAACCGCAATAGCAAAAATGGCTCAGTGGAATTAAGTTTAGCTAAAATCTCTAGCAGTGTGACTGCCTCTTGGTTTGATATTTCAATAGAACAAAAATGTTTAGACGATTTAAAGCTGCTTAAGTATCTAAAAATTTTTTGGACCCATTGTAATGTGTCAGTGCTCACACAAACCACAGCGACTGTTGCATGGTACACAACATTCAAAGTCTCCAGTGCACTGACTGTGACCATTGAGTGAGAACGTGAGAGGACAGGAACACTGTGAACAGGCTAAAGATCAATGTTTGTCTGTGAGAGGTAGATAAGAGGAGGGTGGATAAAGATAAGCTAAAAAACCATTGTGGTTAGACTTTAATCTGTGTGAAGTAAAAGATCCTCAAAAGCCCAGTGCCCCACTATACTCATTATCCCATTGTAAACACATTTAGCGTTAAGATGAAATAATAAAATAATGCAATTTTGTGATACGCAACACATTTCTTATGAAAGCTACTCATATCTCCAATGCTCTTATATGGGGGTTAAAGTCTTATTTTGAAGGTGGTGAATTGTTGTCATGCATTCTTATTAGACTACACTGCAAATGATTTTTTTTAAGTTGTAAATAAAAGAAACATTATTGGAATGTTTTACAAAAAAGTATTTCTATAAAATTTCACATGGAATTCAATGTGCAATTCTTCGTTATTATTTGTGAAAATTGTTTGGTAATGAAAATTGTATGGTAATGACTTTGTTAAATGACTGACTTGTGCTAGCAAGGATCATTCTTACGTTCATTCAAACACACACTCCGTTTGATGAGAAAAGAGAACTTTGCCCTTTGGACTGTGAAAAACAAAAACATGCATTGCATGGGTCATTTTAACCAATAGTTACTGAACTCGAAAAGAGTTTTAACCTAATCAAAAATAACATGCACAAATTGAATATATGTTCCTTAAAGAAATGGTTCACCCGAAAATGAAAATTTGATGAAAATGTACCCACCCTCAGGCCATCCAAGATGTAGATGAGTTTGTTTCTTCATCAGAACAGATTTGGAGAAATTTAACATTACATGACTTGGGTGCCAAACAGCTGATAAAAACTTCACATTAACCCACGAGTTTGTATTAATGTTTCCAAAACAGTTCTAAACAAATATGTTGGTGGGTTTTTGATATGAGTGGACAACAGGGCATGGTCTTTTTCACTGGAGGACGCATTATTCTTATTCTGCCCAGAAGCAACGGTTTAAAGTTAAAATGCCTTAACGATGAATTTGTTTATTACAAACACACAGCTTTTCACTTCACAAGGTGTTGATTGATGTACTCAAGTCCTGTAGATTACTTGTGGATTACTCTGATGTTTTTATCAGCTGTTTGGACTTTCATTCTGACGGCACCCATTCACTGCAGAGGATCCATTGGTGAGGAAGTGATGTACTGCTGAATTTCTCCAAATCTGTTCCAATAAAGAAGCAAACTCATCTACATCTGAGGATATTAGATGGCCTGAGCTAATTTTCATTTTTGGAATGATTCTTTTAATTCAGTTTCACAATATCAAGGAGATGTGTTCAGTCATTTGATATGCAAACAATCCATGTAAACAGTGGTATTCTGTTTCATCAGTGGATATCTGTGATGGAATGAGCGGAAAGTCAAGGGATAAACAGTGTTTCGATGATTAGATCGAGTGGTCTGCACATAATTGCAGTGTACTCTGGTATTTGTATTATGGGAAACAGCTTGTGTGTGTGTGTGCATGTTTATGTGGTTTATGAGGACACAAATTTGTATAATAACATGGGTATGACATAGGTATTACAACGAGAAGGTGATTTATGAGGACATTTTCAGTGTCCCCATAATTCAAAAGGCTTATAAATAATTCAGAATGAGTTTTTTTGAAAATCTAAAAATGCAAAAAGTTTCCTGTGAGGGGTAGGTTTAGGTGTAGGGTTGGTGTAGGGCAATAGAAAATACGGTTTGTACAGTATAAAAACCATTATGCCTATGGAGAGTCCTCATAAACCATAAAAACAAACCTGTGTGTGTGTGTTTTGCAGATTTTTCACCAAATGATCTAACGTAAATATATGGAGAACATACAGGTGCATCTCAATAAATTAGAATGTCGTGGAAAAGTTCATTTATTTCAGTAATTCAACTCAAATTGTGGAACTTCTGTATTAAATAAATTCAGACTGAAGTAGTTTAAGTCTTTGGTTCTTTTAATTGTGATGATTTTGGCTCACATTTAACAAAAACCCACCAATTCACTATCTCAACAAATTAGAATACTTCATAAGACCAATAAAAAAACATTTTTAGAAAAGAAACATAGACGTAAACTACTTCAGTCTGTGTGCACTGAATTTATTTAATACACAAGTTTCACAATTTGAGTTGAATTACTGAAATAAATGAACTTTTCCAGTTCATTCTAATTTATTGAGATCCACCTGTATATAAATATAGCGAGCAACAGCATGTGTGTTCTCTTTCCTGTTGTCTCTGTTCTTTGTTTATACCATTAAAAGCAACTTTTAGGAATAATTTAGGTAGTCTCATGTTTAACAAAGTATTGCACTACTGTGTCTTTGTCAGTTGACGTAACTGATCAGGGGTGCGTTTCCCAAAAGCAACTATGGTTGTTCAGTGGAATTCAGTTCAGTGGAACTAACGACCAAAGTTAGCTAACGATGCTTTTGGGAAACGCACCCCAGAACATGATACATGTGGTAAGCCTTTGCTTTGGTAGCATATGAAAGTGTTCATAGTGAGAACATTTTGAGAGCAAGATCAATAAAGATATTTAGGGGATGGATTAATAATTGGTTTCCAATATGGCAAAATCATTTTTGACACATTGTAAATCAAAAATATATTTTCCAAATTTTGTTTACACTTTCATTTTCAAAGTATATTACAAACTTTAATTCAGGGGCAAGAAATTAAGCAACACTAAGGTCACAGGTTCAATTCTAACACACACTTGAATGTAGTTTGATGTTGGTTGAGTCTGCCAAATGAATAAAAGAAATGTGTACATGTATTGACAACATACCATCAAAGCTGTAAGAAAATATCGCAATTATTATTGCTTAAATGTATTTTTTTAATATATACAGTGGGTACGGAAAGTATTCAGACCCCCTTAAATTTTTCACTCTTTGTTATATTGCAGCCATTTGCTAAAATCATTTAAGTTAATTTTTTTTCCTCATTAATGTACACACAGCACCCCATATTGACAGAAAAACACAGAATTGTTGACATTTATGCAGATTTATTAAAAAAGAAAAACTGAAATAACACATGGTCCTAAGTATTCAAACGATGACTTCTTTAGACATGAGCCCTGCGTCTAAGAAACAGGTAACGTTAGGACGCCTATTATAGGCCCGAAACCTGATTTAAACGTATTTATGGCTGTTTATTGGGCAGAAATTATGCATTTTGTGTCTAAACTGCTTATAAATATAAACGTATTCAACCTGTATTTAAGTGGCAAGTTTGACAAACAGTTCCTATGTATTTTGCAGGTGGATGGATTCTCCAAAAAAATCACCAAGGAGGTAATTATACATTCATTCAGTCATGCGCTTTCATTACTTTTTAAAAGTGTACCACAGTCATTACAGTTTATGCCAATAATACCACAGTTAGTATAGTTGGATGACTTCTTTAGACATGAGCCCTGCGTCTAAGAAACAGGTAACGTTAGGACGCCTATTATAGGCCCGAAACCTGATTTAAACGTATTTATGGTTGTTTATTGGGCATAAATTATGCATTTTGTGTCTAAACTGCTTATAAATATAAACGTATTCAACCTGTATTTAAGTGGCAAGTTTGACAAACAGATCCTATGTATTTTGCAGGTGGATGGATTCTCCAAAAAAATCACCAAGGAGGTAATTATACATTCATTCAGTCATGCGCTTTCATTACTTTTAAAAGTGTACCACAGTCATTACAGTTTATGCCAATAATACCACAGTTAGTATAGTTACTACAATAAGACTGTGCATTATACACTATTATAATTTAAAAAATAAAACAACAGGACAGGACGATTCATACAGCAGCTTGAAGGAGAACCAATAATAATATGTTACTATTTTCCAGTAGTACCAATGACTGTAGTGAAGGTTCGTTAAACTGTCAAATGTTTGTTTTAAACAGGCCGAACAGTTGATCTCAAACTTCTTCCCTGAGAAGATAGCCGAGATGGACAACATCTTACAGGTAAGAAGTCATTCATCATATGAAAACAGCAGGTGCATTCATTAACACTCATTGAGTAGAGATTGTGCTGCGGTTAAGAAATACTGTACTTCTGTTTTTGTGTTATTTAGAGTTCCTGTAGTCTGAAAGATCTGTCAGTTATCAGGGCTCCTCTGGACATCCCAATCCCAGACCCGGCCAAAGAGGAGCTCAAGAGGAAGAAGAAAGAGGAGGTTATCATAACACGTGATTTATTATTAACAAGCATAATTGTTCACATTCATTTCTTTTTAAATTAATAGATTCTCTGTATTGTGGTTTGGTTTAAAGGGGTCCTATTATGCTCTTTTACAAAGTCTTGATTTTGTTTTGGGGGTGTACTAGAACATGCTCTCATGCTTGGTGGTTCGAAAAACGCATTATTTTTCACATAATTTACATTATTAAAATACCTTTCTCCCCATCCTGGCACAAACGGTTCGATTTGTTCCCGGCTTTGATGAAGGTCCGCCTTCCGAAAAACAAAATGTGTTGTGATTGGTTAGCTGTCCCAGTGCGTTGTGATTGGCGAACAGCTTAGACGGTGTTTCAGTACTGCCACTCCGTCGTTCAACAAAAGCCTTTTGGCAAATCCGGCACTGTACTCCCTCGTGTTGTGGAAGCTGTCCTCAGTCAAATGCCTAGACATGCCGAAGATTTGAGGCTACAGCACAGCAGCTCTTCTTCTTGGTTTTCACTGATGCACTAACTCTGCAGCAGGACTTCTTCTTCGTCGTCTCATCTGATGCACTCACTCAACCAAGCGTTCTAACCACAACCTCGCCCCTCCCCACCCCCCAACCATTCGAATTTCTGTAGGCGGGAATTACTTGTAATGATATTCTAATGGGCCGCTTTGTGATATCACAAAGCCCGGAAAACAAACGCTGTAGTCCAAACGAGCCATTCGTTGTAGTTCTTGAAAAGGTTTTTTTTTTTTTTTTTACGAAATATCTCCCTTTGGAGTGGACTTTGAGATTTGTAACTTTCTAGATCTTTTTTTATGCCCAAACATACACACTACACACTGACTAAAATTTAAAAAGCATAATAGGACCCCTTTAAGTAATTGATTAGACTTCAAGGCCAGTAATGACATTTTATTCACAGAAAGAGGCCAAAGAGGGAAAGAAGGGTGGAGATAAAGAAGAAGAGGATGAAGGTAAATGTTTAGAAGGAATTGGAAATTGAAACTGAAAATGTTACTTGTCTTGATCTCTTTTCCCTAGACCTGAATTCCCCCAAAAGTGTAATTCACAGCATGAACACAGGGGGGCACTGAGTCACTGTTAATGTCATAGAAATGATACAGACCCCTAAAGAAGATTTTGAAAAAGTATTGTGTGTCTCCATCCAGCTCTGTCCTTACAAACTGGTGACTGGTTACAAAGTGGTGATTTGAAGAGCACAAATGTAAACTAATGATGCTGATTGTGATCTGAAAGGTCCTCCCTGTGGTCCCATCGCCTGCAATGAGACAGTAGAGAAACTCCTCAAACAGATCAAGCCTGAGATTCAGACTCTGAAGGAGTGTCTTAACACGGTGAGGAAGTGCTGGGGTATGCTAATTATGCAGACCTGAGGTTAAATTACATTTGTCGAAAAAGTTAAAAACGCCATTTTTGATGGGTTTGACATTTTTGACAAGTCATTGCTCAACTGGTTCTATAATAATTTAATTTATACTGTATGTTGGCATCAATAGATTTAATAAAGCATTTTGGTACAACGACATTTTGTGTACATTGTATAATATTTGTGTTGCGCACCTGTGCAGGTGTCAATGTGGATACAGCTACAGATTCCCAGAATTGAAGATGGGAACAACTTTGGAGTTGCTGTACAGGTCAGTTAATGTATCTGGTGTCATGTTTACTTGTGACAGGATGAAATAACTTTTGTCAAATTAATACTTTTTAATTTTAAATTAGAATTTATACATATTTATGCATTACATATATTTTGTTTAAAAAAGTCCCAACTAGGGATACTTAAAAAATATAAAACCTTCAAAAAATACAAGTTAATAGATTCACTTAACAAATGATTAATATGTAGTTTATCTCAATAACTTTATATCAAAATGATGTGCAATGTGTGCAAGTTTTATAAATTTGTGTGGATGACAATTGTAGCAAATATATATGCTACTTTTTTACTGTGTTTTTCACCCATGCACATGCATTGTTTTTACTTTAATAATATTAATTATAAAGTTAAATTACTAAATTAGTATTTCTCTTCCAACAAGGACACACTACACTGATCAAAAGTGCCTAGGCAGTTTTTTTTTTTTTTTTTTTTAGAAAATCTTCATTTATTCCATAAATATATCACCGTTTCCATGAAAATATTAAGCAGCACATCAATTTTCAACATTAGTAATAATAAGAAATGTTTCTTGAGCTCCAAATCAGATTGCTGAATGATTTCCGATGGATCACGTGACACTGAAAATTGGAGCAATGAGCTTTGCATCACAGGAATACATTACATTTGAAAATATACTGAAATAGAAAACAGTTCAATTGTAAAAATATCTCACAATATTAGTATTTTGATCAAATACAGCCTTGGTGAGCATTAGAGACTTCATTCAAAATTATTTAAAAAAATCTCTCTGTCCCCAAATTTTGGAACGGTGTTGTATATATAATTTAATAGTAGTAAGTTATATAAAAGCAAAAATGTTCCAACAGGAAAAAGTTTTTGAACTGTTTACGAACACCCGCACCAAGATCGAGGGATTCCAGACACAGATTTCCAAGTAAGCATTACAAACACAGTCAAACACTAACCTCCTGATGTCTTCATTATGAACACATTCATAGTCGTTTACATCATTTGATTTGATATTTCATTTTTTTAGACGTGAACACGCAGTTGTGACATGTTTCTGTTTCCTCAGGTACTACAGTGAGAGAGGAGATGCTGTAGCCAAGGCTTCCAAACAGCCACATGTGGTCAGTTTATTTGGTGTTCACTTTATCGGAATGCTTACAAAACCTTTGAGCTTCTGATCATTTGATTTTGTTGCTTGGCAACAGGGAGATTTCAGGCAGCTTGTCCATGAACTGGATCAGCACCAGTACTGTGAGTTACGCATCATAGTCCTGGAGATTCGCAACACTTATGTGAGTTCAGTCTCAACTTGCCCTAAACAAAACATCTCAGTGCTGCAATTCTGATTGGAATGGATGCTGGTTGAAATGTGTCTGATTTCATCCATTGGTTCAACTCTAGGCCGTGCTGTATGATGTCATCACCAAGAATTTTAACAAGATTAAGAAGCCCAGAGGAGACTTATCTTCAAAGGCACTTATCTACTGAGTACAGCAGCTGATCTGCACTGAAAAGACACACAAACACACATTTGCAGAAAAGTAAAAACATGTCGTATTGAGTTTCAGATGCGCAGTCACAGTGCATTGACTCGAGCTTCAGTTACATCAACAGAACCTACTGTAGTACGGCTTTTACTCAATAAAAAGTTGATCTAAATGTGGTATCACTCATGCTTTATTCAAAATGTCAAAACATTAGTTTTATTATCCTTAATAATTATTACAGTCGGACAAACCAGGAAAATAACTACTTAATTTTTCATATATGCTACTACTCAAAATTGTCAGTACAATTTTAGATCAGAAATTAATTCTTTTATTCAACAAGGATGCAACAAATTGATCAAATGTTAGACATTTATAATGTCACAAAAGATTTGCTGTTCTTTTGAACCTTCTATTCATTAAATAATCTTGATAAAATGTATCACGGTTTCCACAAAAATATGAAGAAAAAACAATGAATAGATTAAATTAACAAATAATATGTAATTTATCTTCCTTTTTAACAAAAGTTTGTAGCAGAATATGCTGAGACTGTTTTTCATGCACATTTATTTATTTATTTTACTTTAATAATGTTCAATTACGTTACCATTCAAACGTTTGGGGTAAGTACGATTTTTTTGTTTTAAGAAATTAATACTTTTATTTGGCAAGGACACACATCACTGATCAACAGAGGCGGGAAAGACATTTATAATGTTACAAAAAGTTGTAGTAATGGAGTAATGACTGCTGAAAATTCAGCGTTGCCATCACAGGAATAAATTAATATTTTAAAATAGGAAACAGCTATTTTAAATTGTAATAATATTTCACAATATTACTATTTTACACTATTTTTGATCAAATAAATGTAGCCTTAGTGAGCATAAGAGGCTTCTTTCAAAAACGTGAAATAATACTGTTGACCCCAAACTCATGTATCTAATTAAAGGTATGCATATTTTTTGACTCTGAACCCCCCTTGACACAAAAGTTGTACATTTTATATATTCTGTTTCTCATTTCCTTAACATCAATGTCCCATATTGCATGTGCTATCCGAAAGCAAAGCTTTTGGTTTTCCAAGACAGCACCAGCCGGGTTTTAAAACACACCAGCCCTTATAATAAAGGCCCTTCCATCCCAGATACCCCAGAGCTCCTCCAACCAGCTGGGAAGGAAACAGTGGGAAGTGCGCTAGCAAGCAGAGGATCAGGAAGATCCAGAGACCCAACAATAACACACATAACAGGAAGATTATCCTCAGTGACGCCCCTACAGTCTTTCCTAGAGCCATGCAGGGCCCAAAAACTGCTATTTCTTCAGCAAGAATCAAACAACATAAACTCAGAATGAGGATGTCATCCGACACCTCACATCCCTGCCACTGTAGCCCGGCCTTGAGACAGGCTGCTTTACCCTTTTCCTCTCTCAGTAGTAATAAAGGGCCTGTATCAGAGTCCAGGAGCGCCCCGGGGTTCCTGTGGACTTCTGTGGGGCTTTGTAGTGGCTCAAAACAGCTTCCAGAGGCGTCCACTAGAAAGGACAGAAGACGGCGGAACAGTGTCCACAGCGTCCCGGCCACAAGAAGTCGAGAGAGGTGACGGACTGAGTGAATGAAAGAGTTACTGATGCAGTATGAGAGAAGAAAGATGAAAGAGCCGCATAATACACAGGTCCAGCCCCAGCATGACTGCAGGAACAGCCTGTGAGATCACAACAACCACAATGAATGTCTCATAAAACAAACAAGACAAAAGAAAATACAAAACGGTAAATAATCTAGAAGTACATTTATTATAATAACCCAAAATACATCAATAATAGTAATACACATTTAAATGCGCACAAACGAGAATGAAGTTATTTAATTGTCTTAAGGTAATTCTCTTCATTACATAAATGATTTTTGAAGTTTAATAATCTTTCAAAACACTCCCAAAAATTAATTTACTTGATCAGTATTTTTGTGTGTATACAAATATATTAAGACTTACAAAAAAAAGCATAAATCATAAATCTCAAAATTTAGAGATGTTTAAAACAGGGAAGGTCTGGAAAATAAATGATTTTCAGCAATGCAACAAATATATGACTACATAAAAAATGTTATCTTCATAAAATTGAAATATACTTTTTATTTTTAAAAATTAAGTTAAATTTGTTGACACTGAACTACTGTAACCATATTTAGTGTATAAGTATTAGTTTATTTTCTTCATATATTGAGTTTTACATTTCAAGTTGTATAAATGAATATTACTTAATGTGTTATGAACAAACATGAATAAATAATGACTAATATTCATAAAATTGACATGAACCTAAATGAATAATAAAAACACGATTGTTTTTTATTAACATAATGATAAATTGAATCGTATTGCAAAGTGTGACTAATATTTAAAATAGTATGTATTTATATAAAGAACTAATATATTGTTAGTGTATATATACATGGAAATAAATATATATATACTGTATATATATATATATATATACTGTATATATATCTCCATCCATATATATATA
>NW_015505895.1:182405-194316 GCF_001515645.1 Sinocyclocheilus grahami
TGGAAATTAGAAGATCAGCTTCACACTCAAAAACCGTGACGAGGTAATTCTAGTAATTCTAAAGTTAACTAGAATAAGATCTTGCCTGTACAGGTAGTGATTCTTGTTGCCAAATATGCTGTACTTGGAGACCCAGCGACTCAGAGCAGGTCCAAACATCACCAGCACAGAGAGAAGGAAGTGAAAATGCTGTCTAAATAAGAAATGAGCCAGTAGTCCAGCTGTGAGATCAGTAAACTGCTCTAGAGCCCAGTGCAGAAGCTTGTTGACAGAGTTATGGATCTTATAAAGCATCTCCTTTAGTCCACAAAGATCCATCTTGGTTTGCTGAGGGCAGAACTTCCACTGCATGTTCAACAGATCGACTAACAGCACAAACTGAGCAGGACAGAATGAGATTGTTCTACCATCTGTCAGCAGGGTTATTAGCTTCCCTTTTGTTTTCACAGTTGAGTTCAACCTGCTGGTTTATATCACACTTCTCATCATGTACCCTCTCACTCACACACACTCACGGTCCTGACAACATTTTGCTCCTTAACAGCTCCAAACATTCCCATCTTATCAGCTTGCTCTGTGTGTGTGTAATACAAAGCAGTACAGCAACATTCCCTTTGTGGTTTCAACTCTATTTAGCATCTGTATCTGTAGTATGGATTAAAATAAACTTTGGCTTTGGAAAAAAGGTCAAACAAAACACACACACACACAAAACAGAACACACACAAAACAACAGATATAAAACTTACAATTTAATCTAGTGCATGTACTGTGTTTCTTCTAAACAGTTGTGTTATTGTAAGGTTGACTCATTTTACTCTATTCACTATAAACTAATATAAACAGATAACTGGTAACTATATGGACTATATGATTATTGTAATAAATGTGTTCATTCAAGGTGTTTCCCCACTATTTATGGTTATTTACAGTACTGTTCAAACGTTTGGCAGTAAAAACATTTTTTTATTGTTTTATAAAAAATGTCTCTTATGCTCACCAAGGCTGCATTTCTTTGATTAAACAATACAGTAAAAACAGTAATACAGTAATATTATGAACTATATACTATATATATATATAGACGAAATCGGCTGTTTTCTATTTTAATATATTTGAAATGTAATTTATTTATGTGATGGTAAAGCTGAATACATGATCCTTCAGACATTCTAATATGCTGATTTGGAGAAACATTTCTTATCATCATAATAAGAAAAAAATCTTTATAACATTATAAATGTCTTTACTGTCATTTTAATGTAATTTTAATTGCTGAATAGAAATATTAATTTCCTTAAAAAAAAAAGATCTTACTGAGCCCAAAATTTTGAATAGTAATGCATATGTTGACCACATTTTTTTTTTCTTCACAGGTTAGAAAAGACCATGTTCTCCTCATTAGCTTTACCTACTATCATTACAATATAGCAAATATACAGTACACTCTTGTTCAGACTATATGAGACACTGTCACCTTCAATGGGAGTAACGAAATTCTGACCTTGTCTCAAATAGTTTGAAAAATAATTTTGAATGCATGTAGCACATACAAATTGGCTTACAATGCAAAATGTACTGCTTTACAGCTGGCTGAAATATTTGATACGATTTATAGTCCAAACAAAGTTGTGCGCATGAGTTTAATTATTCTTGTAAAACAATTTTGTGAGTGTTCCAATGAATTTGAAATGCACTTAAATCATACACAAATCAAACCTTTGTGTCAACAGAAACATATTTGCACGCATGCTCACACACATACGCATAAAGAATCTCACTCCCGTTCCCATAAACCCACAACTATGTCTCCACACACGCATTTTTAACACGCATTCAGTTTTGACAGAAAAGATTATTTTACATTGAACTACAAAATCAAATCCTGAACATTAATAGCAATAAAATATCTTACAATATTTAGAATTATTCCTGGAATTCTTTGCACTTTGGGAGACATGTCCATTATGTGTAAAATCATCTTTTTATATTTCATTATGCAAGTATTGCTTTTTGTGGGTGAAGCAACAGTTACCATACAGTAATTTTTCAAGCAAAGCAGTTGTGTTGTGCCCGTCTGAAATCATGCGTTCTTTATAATGGTGAAATTCACTCAAAGTCTTTCACTTAGGCTTAAACCTGCGCTTAAATCTCTGAGCTGAAAGAGAGGCGTAAAAGAGAAATCACAGCACGCCCCGTGTCCATTAACTAAATGTCAATGATCCTTTTAGCTTAAACATATTTGTATCATCTTTTTGTGCCGGTAATGTGAAATCAAACAAAAACCTGAAGACCCTGCCTAACACTACATCAATGTGATTTCACAAAATGTGTCCTCTTTTCTGATTTTTTTTCTCTGTTTCTCTTTATTCCTCCTCCATCCCATTCCTGCTACGATGGCACCATCTACCTCTGACATCATCAATAGCGTTTGGTTTTCGTCTCCAGCATATCCACGTTCATCCTCTCTCTGTCGTTGTCCAGAGGGTGGTTCTGCGTGTGTTCCCACCGACGTATGGCACCATCCCACTGAGCGAACGTGACAAGAGAAGGAAAAAAGACAATCAATGAGTTCAAAGAAGTCTCATGGTCATTGGGCCCTATCATACACTTGGCGCGACGCAAGCGTTTTTTGTTAGTTTCAGCCCGGCGCAGATATCATTTTCACGTCTTGTGGCACGTTGTTTAAATAGCAAATGCATTTGTGCCCATTTGTGCACCTATGGGCGTGCTGGTCTGAAAAGGCGCAGTGTTTACGCGCTGCTATTTTGAGGCAAATGAAATAGACATTTTTTTTGTCATTTAAAGAGCACGTTAGTAATATGCGCCTAAAGGTGGGTGAACAACGCGCATACACTCTGCTTATTACCCACACGGACACGCAGCAGCACACAAACATGTCAAATATTAAAAATGAAAGGATTACAATTTAAAAGATTATTATTGTGCCCCGTAGATGTTACTCTCTGGAGAAGCGTTCAGTCTTTGCTCTTGCAAATTCCGCCAAGTAAATAGTGAATCTACCAGGGCGCGAGCACAACGGGTGAACAACGTGCATACACTCTGCTTATTACCCACACGGACACGCAGCAGCACACAAACATGTCAAATATTAAAAATTTAAAGATTATTATTGTGCCCCGTAGATGTTACTCTCTGGAGAAGCGTTCAGTCTTTGCTCTTGCAAATTCCGCCAAGTAAATAGTGAATCTACCAGGGCGCGAGCACAACTGGCTTTTAAAGGCAATGGTAGATGAGACTCTGATTGGTTTATTGCACGTTATGCCCAAAACACACCCATTACTCATTAAGAGAATAGGGACAACTCTTTTAGACCATGTGCCGGGCGCGCCGACCATTTTTCCCGTCGTTAAACTAGCAAAAGTGGATTCGGACACGCCCCAAGTGCACTTGCACCGTGTGCTGTAGTAGACCATGCGCTTAGATCATTAAAATAGGGCCCGTAGTGTTAACGTTATGTTTTTTAATTTCTAGGTCTTAGTCCTGTGTCAAATGTCCTTTTTAGTTTTCATCATATTGGTCAACCTAGACTGTTTTAGTTGGCTAAAAGGCTGTGAATTTTTGTCTAGTTTTAGTCAATGAAATCTTATGAAACTTATATTTCAGTAATGCTGCATAATGATTAAACCAATAATCACAATCATTTTGCTCAAAATTATAATCATGATTTCATAATGTAGAGAGTATGTAAATGAACATACGCTACATTATGAAAACTAGTCAACTCAAAAGCCTCTCAGCCTAGAGCAATGAGCGCGCCTGGCAACCGAATGTTGCCGCAGGTGCAGTTCACAGAGCAGTATATATACCACCGGAGCACTTACTTTCAGTCAGTAGAGCTTTCACTGTCAGAATAGGAAAAGCTGCCGATTTATCGGAGTTTGATAAAGGACAAATTGTGATGGCACGGCGCCTCAGAACTTCGATCTCAGAAACGGCACACCTTGTGGGTTGTTTACATGGCGCAGTAGTGAGTATGTGTCAAAAGTGGTGCACGGATGGCCAAATGTTGAACTGTCGTCCAGCCATGTGTCGTCCACAGCTCATAGATGCCAGAGGGGAGCAGAGACTATCATGCATTGTTCACAGCAACCGCAAGGCCACAGTGCGACAAATCAGCAGCAGATACAACAGTGGTGAGCAGGGCAATGTGTCACAGCACACTGTTCATCGCAGCCTTCTGCATATGGGCCTGCATAGCCGACGACCCAGCCGGGTCCCCATGCAAACTGCAAGTCATCACCAACAATGCATGAAATGGGCCCAAGATCATCGAGTTGGACCATTGATTATTGGAAGAAAGTGGCCTGGTCTCGAATCAAGATTCCAGGTGCATCAAAAATTGATGGCCAAGCGCAGAAACGCTGGATGCACTGTTGGGCGGACACAGGCCGTTGGCAGCGGTGTTATGCTGTGGGTGATGTTTTCTTGGGACACTTTAGGCCCCATTATCCCAATAGCACAATCCCTGACAGTTGTCAGGTACCTGAACATCGTTGTGGACCAAGTGCACCCATTCATGGCAACTGTGTTCCTTGTCAGTGATGGGCATTATCAACAGAATAATGTGCCATACCACACTGCCAGAATCATCAAGGAGTGGTTGCTACAGAGGGTAATGTCTGGATATTGTTCTCATTAAATCTAGCTTGCATATCAATGACGACTTTAAATTCAGAACGATAGACCTTTGATGCACTGAGATGGGGAGTTATAAAGATTACGCAAGGCTTAAAGTCACAGGATGGCTGAGAAGTATGACAGATTGACAGTAGAGTTAACTGATATTAATCCAATAAAAAGCTTTAATTTTAATTAATTCAACATTTTCTAAAAAAAAAAAAAAGATATTTATTGTATTTAGTATTTAGTGCCGCAGATGAAAATTAACTAAACGTTTTTGGGTTACTGATGATGTGGTATTTGTGACTTTTTCTTATCCACTAGCCTCTAAATAAATATTTTTTTCTAAGAGTTTTTCCCCCTGGATTAAGAGTGCAAAAGTAAGCCATTCTATTACATTACTAACGTGTGAATCATACCTTTAGTGTTCTCTTGTTTTGTTCACGATCAAACACATACAGGCAGCCATCGTTTGCACTATTTGACAGAGACAAAAAGCATCTCATTAAGAATCAAGGAACACTTTAGTTTTCTATGTATGGTAGGTGGTTATTCTGCTAATAAATAAATAAATTAAAATAAAATAACACTCCAATAGTGGAAATCAGAAAAGCAAAACAAGTTTCAACATGTTTGAAAAAAGTATCCAGATATAAAAACTAATATTGAGTTAGCACAGGATTGTTTTCTGGGGTTAGTATTCTTAGACCATAGTATATTACTAACCCGCCTAAAATTTCTTTTCCATCTGTGGATGCTGCTAGAGAGAAAACACAGAACCTCCTTTCATCAGGACTGAAAGAAGATGAAAGAATGCTGTCAGCATCAGCAACAATGAACACTAACAACTACAGTCATTTCTAACATGGTTGTTACATTAAATATACCTCAGAGCTATAATGAAACATAAATAAAATATAAATATTTAAACACATAAACCAATTTCCATTCACACAGCCCTTGGGGATGAACAGAGCAAGACCAAACCTCTAAAAGCATAATATTACAGTTTATCATCACAGGATGGTCACTAAATGTTATGCAATGCAGAGAAGATGTCAACATGGTCATGTGAATGTGATGCGAGAGGCAGAAAGACACACTGGCAAAGTCAGCTATTGGCATTATTAGCATATCTGGTGTTATGGCACTTTAATTACAATATATATACTATAATTTCAATATAGGAGGGTTATTGTTCTTACATATTATGAGCATAATCAAATATCTGTTATTTATAAATGATGTCTTTGCTACAGTAATGAGTGTCGAAAGGGGAAAAAAAGAACTGAACTCATAAATAACAGAGAATTGTCCCTAAAATAAACAAAAACAACCCCAATTGGTCATTACTTTGAAAACAAACTTCCTTCACATTTCACTTTGCCAGCGTGTTGAGTTTTGGTTAGCGCACGGTCACGTGATGGCTGTAGTGATGAATGGTTATGGAAATCTGTTCTAATGTCTGTCATCCACATGAAGAGGAAGCATACAGGTGATTACCTGAGTTTTAATGCTAAAATGTACTATGAGGAAACACTAACTTGAGGTCCAGAGCGGTGTGTGTTTCATTGTCCCCATCTACACTGCACACATGGACTAAAGAGAGGGAGCACAGACAGATATGCATTACTGGAATAAACGACAGTGGTGCCAAAAAAGCAGTTTAAGTGACTTTGCCCTGTCTTACTGTAGTCAGACCAACTGGAGTACAGCACACAACGTGCATCAGGGGTGAAACACACATCCAGAATGCTCCAGCCAACGTCTCTGGCCTTCACTGTCTTCTTTAGAGTAAAACGGCCCCTACTGGTGTCATATAACCTGATATTCTGATCTATAAAAACAGACAGAAAAAGAAGAGTATAAGATACTGTTTGCGCTACACAATTCAAATGTTTGGTTCAAAGATTTTTGTGTGTTTGTTTTTATGCTCACGTAGGCTGTTTTTATTTGATCAAAACACAGTAAAAATAGTCATATTTGACCATATAATGACCGTTTTCTATTTTAATATTTTTTAAATGCAATTTATTTTTGTGATGGCAAAGCTGATTGTATAGCAGCCATTGCTCCAGTCTTTAGTGTCACATGATCCTTGAAATCATTCTAATATGCTGATTTGGTGTTCAACATTTCTTATTATTATTAATGAAAACAGCTTTGTTGTTTTTGTTCAGTTTTGTAAAAACCATGAGCATTTTTTCAGGATTATTTGTTGAATACAATGTTCAAAAGAACAGCATTTATCTGAAATCGAAATTTTTGTAACATTATAAATGCGTTTAGTGTCACTTCATCAGTCTAATGCATTCTTGCATTTCTTAAAAAAATTAAAATAAATAAATAAACCTTGCTGACCCCAAACTTTTGAACGGTAGTTTATATGTACTTAAATTAAAGCCAAAAAAAGATTGAAACAATTACACTACAGGACTTTTGTAGAACTTTGTTTTGCATCTGAACATGTCTGAGAACATGACTGACATTTGGAAACTACTAAAAATAGAAAAGAAATACTAATGACAAAGTCTTGAATTACAGTTTCACCTTGGCATGCAGACAGGAACATGTTTCCCTCATCACTGTAGACTCCACAAAAGACTTTCTGCTGGTAAGTGTCCTTGTATACCACATGATTAGGCAGAAAACTATGAGGAAATGTGTATTAATTATTATATACGTATGCAAAGAATGATCAGTTTTAGAAAAGAAAAATCACTATTTTAAATTGTACTGACATATGTGCCTCTGTATCTGTGAGTATCTAGCATTTGTTGTTGTAGCACAGCATTAATGTTGCACTTACTGTGAACGGATTCGGCTGCACTCTCCATGAGAGAAACTTGACCCACGACACCGTCCCTGTTCCCGCTTCAGAAAGAAATACACAGTTAGATTATAGAAAGCTGCACATCTGCCACTCTATTTGGCTGTATAAAGAGTTCTTGATTTCTTAATTACAAATCTGAAGAGCTACAAACTAGTAAAACAGCTGGATGAACTGCTCATTCAGACACATTGTGTTGTTACTATAAATACCCTGTACTGTACATTAAGATATATATCCATAGATCCGCCTTACCTCTGCCAGCATTTGTGTGAAACTGTGTCTGCCCTTTAAGTCTGAGGATGCAGTGGCAAGCAGGATCTGTGTGTGGATCTCACTGCGGTCAACTTCCTGTGTGTCTGGTTGGGCATCCACTGAGCGAGAATAAATAAGGCATAGTAAATGACCACAGAAGTGTTTAATTCAATGGTATTTATGGCACCATTGCTCACTTTTATAGAATGAAAATTATGCCATATGGTCCATAATTCCCACCTGGAGGGTCATATCGATGTCCTAGCCGCCCATCCCAGGCCCCATCGCTGTCCTCATCTGAGTCTGAATATGACTGCACGAGCTGTAGGCCCGTCGCTCCACTTCCATGGACCAGGCGGACCTGGCCCCTATAGTAGAGAAAAAGGAAGAACAATTTGCAATACCCATACGACAAAAGAGCAAGTGGCAGAGTTCCAGAACATGCAGCCCAGGCAAAGGGATCGCCAAAAAAATGTTACGTAGGTTATGTATATAACTACCTCCGCAGTAGGTACGCCAGAACTTGTGCCAAGTCAACGTTCTCTTCAGATCCTGACTGCCTCTCGCCCTGTGTGTGACCCGTCTGATTGGAATTCTGGTTGGGTTCTGGTTCGGACTGGTCTGGGTTGTTGCCAGAGCCCCGACCGGACATCCCAGAACTGGACTGAGAGCCCATAGACTGATTGTCTGCCAAATAATTTATTCAGAAATAAGCAATGCAAGCAATCACATTCATGTCATTATAAAAAAAGCAAGAAATATTATAAATATCCACACATTTATTTAAAGACATTGAACACCATCTTTTAGTAATTATGTCGAAACTATGACATACACCCAAATAATAAGCGAAATACCTGTGTTGGCAAAGCTGAATATTCAGCAGCCATTACTCCAGTTTTCAGTGTCACATGATCTTTCAGAAATATGCTGATTTTGTTTTGACATTTCTTATTATTATTATCATCAATATTGAAAACAGATTTGCTGCCTAATATTTTGTGGAAACTGAATTTTTTTTTCAGGATTCTTTGGTGACTAGAAAGTTTAAAAGAGCAGGATTTATTTGAAATAGAAATCATTTGTAACATTATAAACGTCTTTATTGTCACCGTTTGATCAATTTAATGCATTGCTGAATAAAAAGTTTTATTTTTGAATTCTTACTGACTCCAAATGTTTGAATGGTACTATGTAAGTTACATCATTGAAAAAAAAAGATTTAAACAATTTCACTAAAAACTTTATTATGGTTTTTTTATGCATTTTAACATACTAAGCAGAGAAAATTATTGTTAGCAATATTATTATTTTAAAAAGCAAGACAAACAATTCTAGGATTATCTTAAAGACATTTGACACCATTTTTAGTAATACTGTAAATAACAGGACATACACACAATTAATAAGAAATAAGATTTTTTTTTAATTCTTACTGACTCCAAATGTTTGAATGGTACTATGTAAGTTACATCATTGAAAAAAAAGATTTAAACAATTTCACTAAAAACTTTATTATGGTTTTTTTATGCATTTTAACATACTAAGCAGAGAAAATTATTGTTAGCAATATTATTATTTTAAAAAGCAAGACAAACAATTCTAGGATTATCTTAAAGACATTTGACACCATTTTTAGTAATACTGTAAATAACAGGACATACACACAATTAATAAGAAATATACTTCTCTGACTATAAATTTGTGATGGACATGACACAATGCATAAATATGTATTACGACAAAATGAACACTGATGTAGTGCACTAACTGTGTGGGATGTCAGTGTTATTAACATCCCAATATTTGCTTGTCTTGAAAAATGATGACATTAAACAGATGATTGAAATGAATGTTGACATGCAGCTGACAAAAGGCTGTGTTGTGACTGACAGGCGTGCATGCTAAAATGACAGGCTAGAACTGAAAAGTGCAAATGTCATGGGACGAACACTTCATACAATGGTTTCATATTTACAAACTAAGAGTTTAAAAAAGCAAAAATACATAAAAGCCTACTTGTTACGTTAAATATACATCCAAAACAGCCCTTTGTTTATAATTTAGCGCTCAAGCTAGCACACAGTAAGCGACCTACAAAAGAGACCCACCAGATAAATGGTAACAGCGCTTTGACAGCTCTTCTGCTCCGTTGGTTTCTTCCTGCAGACCTCGGTAAATAACTACCAAACAGTGTTATCAAAATTGAAGCTTGTAAACGTGTGAGTTCAGAATGCTAAACGCTTCTGTTTCCCTGAGTAGGTTTTAAGACTCTCTAGGTTCGTGACGCGCCATGTTGTTTACGGTCTCGAGACTCGCCTTCCTCAGGTCACGTGACACACTGACGCTCTCCCAGAGCAAACACGAATATTGAAAATATTTATTTTCCAGCCACAAACCTTTAACAGTACACTCCTAATAGCAGAAACTACAGATTTTTTTCATTGTCATGAGCTCCCAAAATATCCGAATATATATTTTTTAACGATAAACTTTTATTCGGCATTGGAAGTGACTTCAAGAATGAGCTAGCAAAGTTCTCGTTTAGAGAAATTAGACACACTACACTAAAAGCTACATGACAGTAGTTATGTGTAGTTACTGTATGTTTAGTTTTCCTAAATGTAAAACATAAAAAATTGTCCGCTGTAATTTATCTAATATATGTTTATATAAGCAAACATAAACAAATTCCAAAAGAAATAAAAAAGAAAAATTGTACATTTTTCAGAGAAAACAAGCAAGAGGTCATAACTCGCCCAGTGGTAAAATGTGTCAATACACTCTAAAAAATGCTGGGTTAAATACAAAGCAAGACAAACAATTCTAGGATTATCTTAAAGACATTTGACACCATTTTTAGTAATACTGTAAATAACAGGACATACACACAATTAATAAGAAATATACTTCTCTGACTATAAATTTGTGATGGACATGACACAATGCATAAATATGTATTACGACAAAATGAACACTGATGTAGTGCATTAACTGTGTGGGATGTCAGTGTTATTAACATCCCAATATTTGCTTGTCTTGAAAAATGACATTAAACAGATGATTGAAATGAATGTTGACATGCAGCTGACAAAAGGCTGTGTTGTGACTGACAGGCGTGCATGCTAAAATGACAGGCTAGAACTGAAAAGTGCAAATGCCATGGGACGAACACTTCATACAATGGTTTCATATTTACAAACTAAGAGTTTAAAAAAGCAAAAATACATAAAAGCCTACTTGTTACGTTAAATATACATCCAAAACAGCCCTTTGTTTATAATTTAGCGCTCAAGCTAGCACACAGTAAGCGACCTACAAAAGAGACCCACCAGATAAATGGTAACAGCGCTTTGACAGCTCTTCTGCTCCGTTGGTTTCTACCTGCAGACCTCGGTAAATAACTACCAAACAGTGTTATCAAAATTGAAGCTTGTAAACGTGTGAGTTCAGTATGCTAAACGCTTCTGTTTCCCTGAGTAGGTTTTAAGACTCTCTAGGTTCGTGACGCGCCATGTTGTTTACGGTCTCGAGACTCGCCTTCCTCAGGTCACGTGACACACTGACGCTCTCCCAGAGCAAACACGAATATTGAAAATATTTATTTTCCAGCCACAAACCTTTAACAGTACACTCCTAATAGCAGAAACTACAGATTTTTTTCATTGTCATGAGCTCCCAAAATATCCGAATATATATTTTTTAACGATAAACTTTTATTCGGCATTGGAAGTGACTTCAAGAATGAGCTAGCAAAGTTCTCGTTTAGAGAAATTAGACACACTACACTAAAAGCTACATGACAGTAGTTATGTGTAGTTACTGTATGTTTAGTTTTCCTAAATGTAAAACATAAAAAATTGTCCGCTGTAATTTATCTAATATATGTTTATATAAGCAAACATAAACAAATTCCAAAAGAAATAAAAAAGAAAAATTGTACATTTTTCAGAGAAAACAAGCAAGAGGTCATAACTCGCCCAGTGGTAAAATGTGTCAATACACTCTAAAAAATGCTGGGTTAAATACAACACAGTGCTGGGTAAAATAGGGACAAACCCAGCAATTGGGCTGTTTTGACCCAGCGGTTGGGTTAAATGTTTACCCCAACCTTCTGGTTAGTAACCCAACCGCTGGGGCAAAACAGCCCAATTGCTGGGGTTGTCCCTATTTTACCCAGCA
>NW_015505895.1:196562-233381 GCF_001515645.1 Sinocyclocheilus grahami
ACGCCATACACGCTGTCTGCCATCTGCCCTGTACAGTGAAAACTGGGATTCATCCGTGAAGAGAACACCTCTCCAAAGTGCCAGACGCCATTGAATGTGAGCATTTGCCCACTCAAGTCGGTTACGACGACGAACTGCAGTCAGGTCGAGACCCCGATGAGGACGATGAGCATGCAGATGAGCTTCCCTGAGATGGTTTCTGACAGTTTGTGCAGAAATTCTTTGGTTATGCAAACTGATTGTTGCAGCAGCTGTCCGGGTGGCTGGTCTCAGACGATCTTGGAGGTGAAGATGCTGGATGTGGAGGTCCTGGGCTGGTGTGGTTACACGTGGTCTGCGGTTGTGAGGCCGGTTGGATGTACTGCCAAATTCTCTGAAACGCCTTTGGAGATGGCTTATGGTAGAGAAATGAACATTCAATTCACGGGCAACAGCTCTGGTGGACATTCCTGCAGTCAGCATGCCAACTGCATGCTCCCTCAAAACTTGCGACATCTGTGGCATTGTGCTGTGTGCAAAACTGCACATTTTAGAGTGGCCTTTTATTGTGGCCAGCCTAAGGCACACCTGTGCAATAATCATACTGTCTAATCAGCATCTTGATATGCCACACCTGTGAGGTGGATGGATTATCTCGGCAAAGGAGATTTAGACAGATTTTTGAACAATATTTGAGAGAAATAGGCCTTTTGTGTACATAGAAAAAGTCTTAGATCTTTGAGTTCAGCTCATGATAAATGGGGGCAAAAACAAAAGTGTTGCGTTTATATAATTTTGTTCAGTGTATAATGCCGTTTCAAACTTTGGGGAGGTTCTGCAGCCCAGAGAGTTCTGCAAAATTAATGGCAAACCTAAAGAAAAGGAGAGAAGCTCTGTTGCACCATCTGAACCCTCTGAGCAGTCGTGGGGAAGAACAAATACTGCAAAAAGTTTTTTCACAACTGCTTTGAACAGGCCATGGTGTGGCATCTGTCTTTTTGTCCTATGGATGATGGGGCAAGAAAAATAGATAATCATTGAGTGCACAGCCCCGTGTAACCCAATCCACAGTGCAAAAAACAAAGAAACAAGTAAGTACATAAATAAATACATTGCCTAAATAAAATGATAAGCAAGTAAATAAATAAATACCTAAATAAGATGACAGTAACCTGGTTTGGCATCTAGTCTTTTGGCCCTAATATTGATGACAACCAGAAACAGAGGGAAATAGACATTCTCATATGGTCTGCAGTCCATGCTGGAAAAACTTAAATTCAAGGTGGCAGTGCAAATCTGAGAATCTACATAACTCTACCTATCATTATCCCTAGTGTATCATCATCCCTAGTTTT
Organism: Sinocyclocheilus grahami; assembly: GCF_001515645.1. Classification (NCBI taxonomy): domain Eukaryota; kingdom Metazoa; phylum Chordata; class Actinopteri; order Cypriniformes; family Cyprinidae; genus Sinocyclocheilus; species Sinocyclocheilus grahami. The sequence goes on from NW_015505895.1 coordinate 197,897, forward strand.
TTTTTTTTTGCGTGCAACTATTCATACTACTTCACCTATTCTCACTTAATTGTATTTCAGTATAACCAACAAAGTGTAAAGATGTTGGAAATAAGAGCTTCATTGTGCAGTGTAGTCAAATAAAGATGTAAGAGTTTGAAAGAGTGCTCGGAATTCTGTAACCAAGTAAGGCAATAGTAATGTTAGTGCGATAGGAGAACCCGTATCTAAATTGATTATTTATATAGATAATACTATTTATAGAAATCATTGATGTTAGTTTCTCATTGTCGTACAGGTACAATCTGCACCATCTGCTGGACAGTTTTGTTATACTAGGTGTACATATAATCAACAACAATCTATAATGTAAAAATATCTGTTTTTATTTGGATAGTGTTGTTTGTGTATAAAAGTTTAGGAATATTTAATACTTTGTGTTTTTGATTTTTGAGTTAGTTTTCCGTTACTGAGCTCCTCAAGGTACATACATACATACATACATACATACATAGTAACTAAATAATTAAATCACTAAGCAGCATGTGTGTGGACCTTTTTGAGTGTATTCTTGATGTGTAATGTAAAAAATTAAACAATTCATTTAGATGTTAGTGTTGGTTGAATTTTAGAGCGGGGACTTTTCATTATAAGCCGCATTTTTGAACCGGAAGTACTCAGTTGTAGCCAGCGTCTGTGTTTTCAAGAAACTTGTTTTGCTATTTTAATTCGTGGTGAGTGTGACCGTTGTACATTTATTAGCCACAGTATAGATTTGATTCATGAGATTTATAGCTCTACTTAGATAAGAAAGTATAAAATAATGTGATTTATCGCTTTCAGAATTGTGTAGAAAATCTGTCATTTACTGTTGTGATGGTAACAATCTGCTTTTATAAGACGGTTTAAGAAAAATAAGAGACCAAATATAAAAATACCAAGGACAGCAAAAGATAATAAACACAAAAACGAGCCTTTCTGATATCTTTTTTGTTTGTTAACTGTTTACCTGTTAGCCTCTGGACTCGAGTCAGTCTGTCATTATTATAATCTCACAGTTTTGTTTTATTTCTAAGATTTCTTCCTATTTGTCTCTGCTTCTCATATGCTGACTTACAATAATTCATCTTTTTTCCCTATGCAATACACTATCATCAGCCTGATGTTTTGTTGTGTTGTTTGCAGGAGTAATACAGCGCCTGTGAAACAATGGGTTTGTATTGGACTTTTATTTATTTGCAAATAGGAAATTGTAACGTCTCGACGAGCTTGCGTGCTTTATGCCTTTAGTGAACCTCGTAAAATCGTTATTCATCCTTATTCCTGATAAATGTACTCGTAGGCACGTGTCTGTTTAGCTTCCATTGCATACTGCCTTTTCCCTTAAGTGTCCTAATAACATTTCCCAGCAGATGTTGAAGAGCGGACTTATGGTGGTTGTGAAGGCCCAGATGCCATGAATGTAAAACTGATCTCTTCAGATGGCCATGAGTTTATTGTGAAGAGAGAGCATGCTTTAACCTCTGGCACCATCAAGGCTATGCTGAGTGGACCTGGTGAGTATGAAACATGGTCAAAGTCTAGCTGTTATGAAACGGCATTTATTTAATGTGGAATTCTTCCATCACTCATGTGTTTTCAAAAACATTTGAGGGTTACACTTTACTTGAAGGGGTGTGCATAAGACTGACATGACACCTACATAATCATGACATGACGCATGTCATGAATATGAAGGGTTTTTATGCATGTTTATGACAACTGTCATTAAGTGTCATTCGCTCAGTTATGTAATTTTTAATGCAAAGATGACATTGTTTGAGATGTCTTTGCTATGGTTAGGGGTAAGGGTAGGGTTAGATCAAATAATGTCATATTTGGATTAAAAATGGCATAACTGAGCGAATGACACTTAATGACAGTTGTCATAAACATGCATAAAACCTCCTTCATATTATGAAGGTGCCATGTCAGTCTTATGCACACCTCTTCAAGTAAAGTGTTACCCATTTGAGCAATATCTGAACAGTAGGAGGAAGCTCTAACTAACATTTGCATGTTTTCTTCTAGGTCAGTTTGCGGAAAATGAAACCAACGAGGTGAACTTCCGGGAGATCCCGTCTCATGTTCTCTCCAAAGTTTGCATGTATTTTACCTATAAAGTGCGCTACACCAACAGCTCGACAGAAATCCCAGAATTCCCCATTGCTCCTGAGATTGCCCTGGAATTGCTTATGGCTGCGAACTTTCTAGACTGTTAGATAAGAATGGAGCATGTGTTATACTGTGACGACTTACTTTCCATTTGTTTGCCATCATATATGTTCTTATGATTTATGAGTGTGTATTTATGAATGTCTTGTAATTTTTGGGCCATTGAGGGTTTTTTTTTTTTTTTTTTGTTTTTTTTAATTTCAAATGGCTAGATGATTTGTTGTGTGTGCAGTGTTTTAAATGTCTTACAATCATTTTGTATTTGAAAGTCTTTTGCAATTGTCCTAGTGCCATTCGCATTAGGAATAAAAATGGATGAACCAAATATATCATTGTCATACCTCTATGTCTTTGTTTTTGACTGGTTTAATAATTAATACAGCACGAAGAATAAACTAAATGGTTTACATTTCTTGCAAGACACAAGTGAACACAAAATGAAGGAAAGCTCTATGTATTTTCAAAACAGTGAAAAACAGAAATGAAATCTTACGGTAGTGTGTGCTAAATTACAGTAAATTATGGTATGATTGTACCATAAAAGGGATAGTGCTAAAAAGATATGTCACCCAAAAAAATCTGCATGTTGAAAGCTGTCCCACTTACTTTCTTCTCTGACAGAATTAATTTAAAAGAATAGATAACATTATTGTAACTATTAATAATGATAATACATCATTATTAATTCATAATTTAAAAGGATTCCTGACGCAACAATAATATTTTTAATAATAGATATTTATTTAAAAAAGTATAGACATCTATTGATTATTATTATTACTATTATTAATAATAGTTAATAATTAAGAAGGAAGATTGTTCACCCAAAAATAACAAATCTGTAGCTTGAAAGTTGTTATAAACCCATGTGACTTTCTTTCATCTGTAATAGAACAATACAATAGATATTTATTAAAAAATAATAGATATGATTATAACTAGTATTAATAGTAATTAATAATTAAAACCACAAAATAATAAAAAAACGTTCCAAACGTGTGCCTTTCTTTCTTTGAAAGAATAATGAATTAATAGACATATATATATAAAGAATATATATGTGTTAGTTATTATAATGATTCATAACAATAGTAGTAGTAGTAGTAATAATAATACTAATAATTTTAAACGATACTTAACTAACAAAAAAAAAATCTGTATTTTGAAAGTCATTCCAAATGTGGTTTTCTGTGACGGAATAATGAATTGATAGACATTTATATTTATTAAAAATAATTATTAATTGTAATAAATAAATACTTTACATAAATACACTTCACCCGAAAGAAATCTTGAACGTCGTTCCAACAAAATAAATAATACTTATATTTATTAAAAACAACAGATATTTATTAATTACTATAACTTTGATTAATTGCAGTTTACTAGTATTAATTAATTAGGGGAAAAGTGGCCTCAAGGTAGGCTAGCGTGTTCTGGGGGTTTGGGGCTTTCAGAGAACGCGATCAGAACGCTCGTGTGTCACGTGATGCTGACGTCAGTCGCCCTCTGATGCAGGGGGATCCATCATGGCGTCGATGCAGGTGAGATCACAGCTGACATCTAGCTCGGTTTAATCTGTCAATCACTCATTGATCAGGTGTCGAGGGTGTCGTCTCTGAGAGTGTACATGGGGATCGAATATTGTTGTGTTATTTCTGAAATCATAACTTGTCCTCCTCGCTGCTCCTGAGCTGTCAGGGTGAGAATGATCATCGGTGAGCAGGACTCATATAAACTCATACAAGCAACGCAATGAGTAGAATCGGCGTCTTATTACTAGAATGAGTTCGCTATCTGAGTGGCTTGAAATCATGCTATCAGTATGTTTACTCATTTTTATCCAGCTTTGCAAGGTTATTTGGACATTTGATAGGACATTTGAAGTTATAGATTCATTTAACTTCATTGATATATGAGTCACTGTTTTGTGTTGAATAAGAATATTAGCAATGACAAAATATAGGCAATGTTTGTTGCCACAGCTCTTAGTGGTATAAATATTCAAATGAATGTAAATATACTGTACTAAATTTCAATGCTCGGATGTATCTCATACGACTTAATGTGAATAATGTAAAATTTGAAGACTTATATAATCCTGTTATATTCTTTACATTAAGGGGTTTTCATTTTTTTTAATGCTAAGTACCCCCATATCCTTTTATCATCTGCATATTACTATATTAAGATGAAGCTCTGTGTGTGTGTGTGTGTGTGTGTGTGTGTTTATTATTTTATATTGAATTTATTATATTATTGAATTATATATTATTGGAAAATAATTTAACATTGTATCTTTTTCTTCTTCCAAATATTAGAACATTGCCATTTTATCTATCTATCTATCTATCTATCTATCTATCTATCTGTGTTAATATATATATATATATATATATATATATACACACACACACAATAAATATAAAATCTTACAGAGAGTTCTTTTTTTTTTTTTTTGTTTAACACTTTTTCTATTTCTCAACAGAAAAGGTTACAGAAGGAACTGCTAGCCTTACAGAATGATCCGCCCCCAGGAATGACCCTAAACGAGAAGAGCGTACAGAACACCATCACACAGTAAGACCGTCATTTCCCGACTCTTCGTTTAATCTCATACCCATGTGTGTGATGATCACGGTGTACTTATTAACAGGCTAGCTTTCTCAGGCCGTCCTGTATCAGGGACTGTCACGGGGAAACATTTAAAAGTGCAATGACTCATATTTATTTAATTTTTTTAAACTTATTGGTATGTGTTATTTATACTTCATTATTGTCATGTCAGGCCTGGATAACTCTTGCCCATTGTGTTTTTAAATGTTATCAATTTTAAAGCAAACCTTTCCCATTTGGTGTCATTTGTAAGGCTGCTCTGCCCGATGTATAGTTATGTCTGCTCGGAGACTAATCAAAAATGAAAGCTGTCAGCTTGAGAGGGTAGTATTGCCGTTACGAACCTTACTGACCTCTTTTTGGCCCGTGCATGTGGTCTGGAAATATCTAGCAGTCTTTTATGGGGAAAACTGTCACTGAAAAAGTGCATTATATTGTTCCAGAAAGGATTGCTGAACTGAAGTGTGTAGTTGCGTCAGAAATTGGAAGCTGTCTTCACATATGTGTTTATATCTTTCTGTGTGGCAGTAATGAGAATAAATCACTGACATAATTACTCAGTTTTATAGAGCTAAACTTTGACAGCCAAGGGTTCTAAACATAGCATTTCTTTTATGTAACTCTGGTCAGTATTGTGGGAACATAATTTAACGATGTGGGTTAGTTTTCCAGTTTTATATGGTAGCAGATTTGTAGCCTTGTCTTGGTACATATTTTGTCAAAGAGATGTCAGGCATGTGTTATGATTTTAGCAACTTGACAGACGTGTTTGTCCTGAACTAATTGGGCTTTGTGTTCATTGCTGTCCATCAAGTTTTTTTGCAGGAGGTTCTCTGATGCAGATTTGTCAAATATGCTAGATGGGAGGGCAGCGGTTGAGGTTTAACCTAAATATAAACTCTTACTCTAGAAAACCTCTTGGTGTCTTCTCTCACATGAAGTAATACACTGCAGGTCATAAGTTTGGAATATATATATATTTTTTTAAAAGTCTCATGTTCACCATGGTGAACACCTGCTTTCTTTATTTTTCTTTAATTAAATATGCAATAAATCAGTAATATTGTGAAAATATTATTTCAGTTTAAAAGAACTGCTTTTTATTTTAATTTAATTTAATTTTTTAATTTATTTCTGTTTTGACAGCTGAATTTTCAGCAGCCATTATTATTCCAGTCTTACTTACTCCGGACGTTTGAATGAATGGTAATAATATCATGGTTTCCACAAAAATATTAAGCAGCACAGCTGTTTTCAGCTTTTATAATAATAAGAAATATTTCTTATGAGCACCAAATCAGCATATTAGAATGATTTCTGAAGGATCATGTGATGCTGTTTTAGCTTTGTTAAAACCGGAATAAATTGCATTTCAAAATATATTCAAATAGAACACCGTTCTTTTGAATTATAATAATAATTCCACAATATTACTGTTTTTTTTACTGTATTTTTGATCAAAGAAATTCAGCCTGAGTAGAATAGACTGTCCGCTAGTGATAATTTATTTTTAATGCATTTATCTAATTTGACATTACAACTGTTTCAGTGTGTTCATTGTGAGATTTTTTTGAGACGCAGGTTTATGCGTTCAGTTGATCAAAAAGTGGCAGTAAATACATTTATTATATACAAAAGAGTTATATGTTAAAAAAGTAGTGTTCTTGTTAGCTTTTTATTTATCAAAGAATCGTTTCCACAAAATTATTAAAGGATCATGTAACACTGAAGACTGCTGAAAAATTGCTCAGTCGCAAGAATATATATTAAAGTAAAAAACAGTTATTATAAAATGTAATACTTCACAATATTTTTGTTTTTACTGTATTTTACGGCTTTGGTGAGCATAAGAGACTTCTTTCAAAAACATTTTTACCACCAACAAACTTTTAAATGGTAGATTATTTATTTTTGTCATTTAAAATGACTGTCGGACATTATGTATAGTAATAACTGTAGAGGTGGGGAATTAATTGATGTAGAGCATTTTAAATTGTTCATCTACAAGCAAATTCAGTTTTGTTTTAAGCCACCTTGTCGACATGATAAATTACCTTTATATATAATAGGTTGCATTTCTGTTCCCAAAAACGGAAGTTCATTAATCTAACCAAATTTGTATCGCCCTCTATGCCAGATGTTTCCTCCACTGATATCTGGCATTGTATGTTAGTAATCTCAGTGCAAAAGGCTTTGGAATCAGTGAAGGACACACACGAGCACATAGAGTGTGTGTGTGTTGAGTCAGGAAAATCACTGCACTCTTTCGTTCACTGTTCATTTTCACTCTCAGCTTATCAAGTTGCTCTCTATCAGTTTGCTGTAGCCAAAATCACAAAAAACTGACCGGATTATCCCAGAGCACTTGGGTCATGGATTTTCTTGCTGGAAAGAGCTGTCATCTGTTTGACCCCTGACATAGTGCTGCTTCCCTTGTTTAGTTCTGGATATTTAATGGCTGTCGTCTTGTCTTTTATTGTTTATTATCTTGCTACTTTCTGTCTCTCTCCTCATTTTTAATTCTTATCCAGGCCTTTTATGGCTGAACTGAAACTCTCTGCTGGCTAGCTGTTGAGTAGTTCTATTTTTTTCTCAGTGATTTATTTAGTGCATAGTTTAAAAGATCATTTAGTCAATCAAAATGTTTCATTATTAATGTCTTTCTTTTTACAGATGGATTGTGGATATGGAAGGAGCCTCTGGTACTCTTTATGAGGGGGAGAAATTTCAGCTTCTTTTTAAATTTAGTAGTCGATATCCCTTTGACTCACCTCAGGTAAGTCAAAATATTAAATATTAACTCTGTATTTCATAACCACTAAAATATTTATTTTATATTGTTTTTAGAATATTTATTGGCAATATTAATAAGCTAATAAGCACTAAATTTTTTTTGAGTGAGTGATTTAAAGGTGCCATAGAATGGAAAACTGTATTCATTCACCTTGGCATGGTTGAATAATAACAGTTTTGTACTTGGAAATGACATACCGTGAGCTTCAAACACCATTGTTTCCTCCTTATGTAAATCTCGTGCATGGAAAGACCACTGAAAATAGCCGAATCAGAACATATCACCCACTGTGACGTTACAGTCGGGATCACTAATAGTTACGCCCCCAACATTTGCATATCCCCGCCCATGTTCTATCCCAGCCGCCAGCCGAACCTGCACAGCCGAATCATCAGAAGTTCTGCAGGTATTGTGAAGAAACAAGCGAGGATAATAGCGAAAATGGCAGATCATGGAAATAAATGTTATGTTCCAGGCTGTGCAGGGGATGTGATGTGCAGGGATGGGTTGGTGTCTGTATTCAGAAAGGCACGGAAAACAAATAACGCGCGTTCTAATAAAATAACGCGAGCCACTAAAGGGACATAGTTAGCTGCTTGCTAGCGGTAGCCTGTTACATTACAGTACATAAGATTTCACTTACCACATAAACAGAGTAAGGAGAGATGACTGAGGATGATGGCGAATGATTTACAGATCCTGAGCACCACTGACAAGCATCTGATCTTGTAAAATGTGGTAAGTACTGCCGCTGTAGTTTACACTGAGCACGTGCGATCGCAAATCTCAAAAGTGAAAGTAAAAAGCATCATGCATTCTAAAGCAGTTTCAATGCCCCGTATATTAATAGCGGCTCCCTGATGGCCACATTTTATATACAGTATCAACGATATAACTGCGAGAGAAAGTATTGAAATATATATTTGACAAGCATCTGATCTTGTAAAATGTGGTAAGTACTGCCGCTGTTGTTAACACAGAGCACGTGCGATCGCAAATCTCAAAAGTGAAAGTAAAAAGCATCATGCATTCGAAAGCAGTTTCAATGCCCCGCATATTAATAGCGGCTCCCTGATGCCCGCATTTTATATAATTACTCAACTATATAACTGCGAGAGAAAGTATTGAAATATATATTTTCCCTGTATTTCCTTTATGCTGTGTGAGCTACTGAAATGAGCCGCACTGTGAAACAGCCAATCAAAGCAGAGCTCAACATTGAGCCGCACATCATGCATTCGAAAGCAGTTTCAATGCCCCACATATTAATAGCGGCTCCCTGATGGCCACATTTTATATAATTACTCAACGATATAACTGCGAGAGAAAGTATTGAAATATATATTTTCCCTGTATTTCCTTTATGCTGTGTGAGCTACTGAAATGAGCCGCACTGTGAAACAGCCAATCAGAGCAGAGCTCAACATTATTATTCATGACCCTTCCAAATAAGGTAAAAACAGACCATTTCATTCTAGGGACAAATCCTAGGGTTGTAAATGAACACGTAAAACCATTTCTGGAGATTTTTTGCCCTTACCTAAGCCACGTACCTTCTATGTAGATATCAGAGAACAATTAAAAAATTTGTATCAATGCATTCTATGGCACCTTTAATTTTTTTTGGACTCTGCTTTTTATGCTTTTTCTGCCCAGTGTTATTTTAGTATTATTTATACATTTTTACAGTGTTTAATGTGTTGAATTAGCTTTTATTGTTATATTTTCAGTTTTCGTTTTATTTGTTTAATTTTAAAATGTGCTTTTGACATTTGCATTAGTTTTTGTCATTAAAGTAGTTTAAATGTTTTATTTCTGTTAGTAATTTAGTAAACTTTGTTCTGTAAAGTTAGTAAACTTCAACTTTTAAACTCCAAGCATTTGAACATGTTTGCTTGGTTTGTTTTTCAACAATATTATAGTTTATTTTATTGCAGCTTTATTTTTATTAACAGATTTTTTAAAATATATTTTAGATTTTCGATAACAATAACACTGTCTCTTGAGATGGTTTTCCATAGATAATTGTATTATATCGCTGTACGTAGGCAGATAAACAAGTGTGATTGCTCACAGTAACATTGCTGCTCATTTGCATAAAATTAAACTTGAATTGAAAGGTGAATTGCTGGACACTCTTTAATGTTCATTTGTAGTGGCCAGATGAACTTTTAAGGGTCAACTAAAATAATAGGATCAATGCGCACAAGGGCATTTTGAGCTTGTTGACTGCAGATTTCAAAGCCACATTTGAGGGGATCAGCTCTGATCTTATTTTACATATCAGTCCCACTATAAATAGCAGAGCGGTATAGACCAAATTAGATAAACAAGCTCACACACCATTAAGGCTTTTAGGGATAAGAACAGCAGGAGTATATGGATGCAGGTATTTGAAAACCATGTTACAGCAAGTGACAGAAATGCTGTTGATGGTTTAGAGCTGATACAAAGTGTTAATGAAGCAAAAGTAAGTTTATGTATTTTAGTCTAAGGAGTTTTAAATGTGATAAAACAGGGCAGCACTTAAGATTAATGGTGACTGATAAATAACCTTTTTTGTTGGTGAAGTGGCCCTAGCAGAGTTTGTGAGCATTAAGGGCATTTAATCGGAGGTGAAACGCTAGCTATTTTTTTCCCCTCTGACCGTGTGCTTTTCCTCATGTAAGTCCGGATCTGGCGCCAGCTTCTCATTCAGCCTGCTGTCTCTGTCTCTACCTCCTAATCTAGCGGTCTCATGCCAATTGTGAGGACTAAGCACTGGCTTATGATTTAAAGGGATAGTTCACCCCAAAATTAAAGTTCTGTCTTCATTTATTCACCCTCATGTTGTTCCAAGTCCACATGACTTTCTTTGTTCTGTGGAACACAAAAGGAGATGTTTTGAAGAATGTCCGCACTGCTCTTTTCCACAATGAAAGTAAATAAATAAAATATTGTGACTGTTATAACACATTTCTGATTATTAATTATTATTTGCAATTCTGAGAAAGGAAAAAAAAAACAGATGAGACAGCTGAAAACAAATGTTTATGTTGTGCTAAATTAATACTTTTATTTAGCAACGATACATATAAAAGTGACAGTGAAGACATTTTTAATATTACAGTAAGATTTCTATCCATTGATAATGAACATTGAAGACTGGAGTAATGGCTGCTGAAAATTCAGCTTTGCCATCACAGGAATAAATTGCATTTAAAAATATATTAAAATAGAAAACAGTTACTTTAGAATTCAAAGAATATATCACAATATTTTTGTGATAAATGCCAAAAAACAAACAAACTTCCGCCCCCAAACCTTGGAATGATAGTTAATAGATGCTCACTGGCCACTTTATTAGGTACACTTGTTCTACGCACGTTAATGCAAATATCTAATCAGCCAGGCACATGGCAACAACTTTCTGCATTTAGGCATGTAAACATGGTCAAGACATCTCTAGGGTTTTCATGGTCTGAAAAAGAGAAAATATCCAGTGAGCGGCAGATCTATGGGCGAAAAATGCCTTGTAGATGCCAGAGGTCAGAGGAGAATGGCCAGGCTGGTTCACACAACACATCGAACCTTGAAGCAGATGGGTTACAGTAACAGAAGACCATAGAAGATTGGGAAAAAGGTGCCTTGTCTGATGAGTCCCAATTTCTGCTGCAACATTTAGATGGGCCGGTCAGAATTTGGCATAAACAACATGAAAGCATGGATCCATCCAGCATTATACCCACGGTTCAGGCTGGTGGTGTAATGGTGTGGTGGATAATTTCTTGTCACATTTTGGGCCACTTAGTACCAATTGAGCATTGTTTAAATCCCACAGCCTACCTGAGTATTGTTGGCGACCATGTCTGTCCCGCTCCTTGTCATAAAGCTCAAATCATCTCAGACTGGTTTCTTGAACATGACAATGTGCCACTCTAAAATGTGCAGTGTTACGGGGGGGGTATCTGGTGTGACCACCATTTGCCTCACGCAGTGCAACACATCTCCTTCGCATAGAGTTGATCATGAGTTCACTATACTCAAATGGCCTCCACAGTCACCAGACCTCAATCCAATAGAGAGCGCATTTAGGATGTGGTGAAATGGGACATTCGCATCATGGATATGCAGCCGACAAATCTGCAGCAACTATGTGATATCTTTGAGGTTTTTTTTTTTGTATGTAAAAATTATGTAAGTTGTGCCTGTTAATTTAAAGAATAAAAATACAGGTTTTGAGTGAGTCCTCTCATTTATCCACAGTTATCCATTTTATTAAGTAATGCAATAAGGACAGGTTAAGTAATAATCATATTTGTATTTATTTACAAAGTAATATTTTAGAATGCTTAATATGATGTACTATTATTAGCATTGATGATGATGATATATATATATTTGAGATAGTGAATTGGTGGGTTTTTGTTAAAATCATCACAATTAAAAGACTACTTTAAACTACTTCAGTCTTTATGCATTGAATTTATTTAATACACGAGTTTCACAATTTGAGTTGAATTACTGAAATAAATGAACTTTTCCACGACATTCTAATTTATTGAGATGCACCTGTGTGTGTGTGTGTGTGTGTATATATATATATATATATATACACACTGTATATTTCTAGTTCTATTTTGAGTTAAAAATGCTACAAATTTGTCTGTTTTAAAAATAGTGTGCTTGGCTTATCTGGTTTGAAATATAATATAATTATTACTTAATGTATCGTGTGTGTGTGTGTGTGTATATATATATATATATATATACAAACACACTATACAATAATTATATTTCTAGTTATTTCTAAAGCAATATTTTAGAATCCTTAAGATACTGTATATATATATATATATATATTATATGCAGATATATTATATGCATTATAGATTGTATGTATTTAATATTCACTGTAGGTAATATACATTTATTAACAGTGTGCATGTGTGTGTATATATAGGCTATATATTAAAGGCTTAATATTCTGTAGCCTATTATTAATAAGAAAAAATTATATATATTATGCATGTCATGTAGTATGGTATTCAAATGTACAGTAGTGCATGAATTCATCCCTATTTGGTATAAGGAAGCCGGACTGTACCATCTGCGCGACAGAGGAGGGGTGCAGTCTTTTCGCCATCCTCAAAGAACTAAGTACAAAATGGACTAAAACTGTAGTAAATGTAAGCATAAAAACATAAAATTCACCAAGCAGTGCTGTGCCGTCATCCAAGTGGACTATTTTTGGAAAGGCACATGTTGTTCAAATGTTGGTTTGGTCCTGGTACCATCAGTTCTCTTTAGTGTTTGCCAATGTTGGAGGTGTAACTGGGGTCTGGCCCTGGACGAAGGTAAACTATTATTTATATATATTATGCATTAGATATTTAATATTAATTGTGTAGTATAGGCTATATATACTGTATTAATACATAAATATTGTAGAAACTTAATTTGCTATCATGAAAAGCGCTGTACAAATAAACTTGAATTGAATTGAATGTATATACTAGGCCTATACATTTATAATTATAATTATAGTTAATTATTATATATATTATTATTATATAACAATTATAGTTGTATAATCATATTGTATTTTACATGTAATATACTTATATTTATTACCAGAGTATATACTCTGTAAATAAATAATACATGTAATAGTGTGTTAAATACGTTTTAAAAAGTCATGTAGTATGGTATTCAAATGTACAGTAGTGCATGAATTCATCCCTATTTGGTATAAGGAAGCTGGACTGTACCATCTGCGCGACAGAGGAGGGGTGCAGTCTTTTCGCCATCCTCAAAGAACTAAGTACAAAATGGACTAAAACTGTAGTAAATGTAAGCATAAAAACATAAAATTCACCAAGCAGTGCTGTGCCGTCATCCAAGTGGACTATTTTTGGAAAGGCACATGTTGTTCAAATGTTGGTTTGGTCCTGGTACCATCAGTTCTCTTTAGTGTTTGCCAATGTTGGAGGTGTAACTGGGGTCTGGCCCTGGACGAAGGTAAACTATTATTATTAAATGCGTTGTGGTTTAAAATAGCGATGAATTCAGGATTGCAGCTGAAACTGAGCTCTGTCGTTTGGTTGTTTGGTGGCAGCACAGGCAGTGTGTATCGATGAGATGTGAGGGGTATTTAGTCGTTCAGCCATGATGTCTGCACATTCCCAGCTGAGTTCAGACCGGTGGCCTGTGTGCTGGAGAGGAAGGATGTGTTTCAAAACAACGATTAGGGTTCGAGACACAATCCTAGCCGAGTTGATTTGAATGTTTGAACGACTATAATATATCCCAGCAACGTGTCTTGATAATCATCAGATCTAAGAAAATGACACACCATCAGTGAGTGCATAGATATAGAGACCACTGGGAAGAGAGTGACCTCACGTTTGAGAGTCAGGCTTACAAAGACAGCTGTCTTCTCATCCACTGCACTAACAGTCTCCATGATGGATCCTAGTGGTCCAATGTCACTCCGTTGGCTTGATGCTGACTTGCTTCCAGTCCATCATTTGTCAGACTGGGAGAATGTCATGCATTGCATTTGATGCTTTTAAAGTGTGGAGATGGACAGGAATTATGGAAATATCAGATGAATTTAATAGGGTTAGTGCCAGGTCTGGAAAAGGCCAAGGAAGCGGTTAAAATATTAAAGATTGTTGTAAAAGTATTGTAAATGTATGTTTTTCCCCGAATACATTCAGTTGGGTTTTTAACATCCTTATCCTATAACTATGAAAGACTGGTAAAGTCATTGAATTTCATTGGTCAAAATTTGCGGTATTATGTTCTCGTCATATTTGATGCCGACTGGCAAACAGTGACATGAACCTATAAAGTCAAACAAGAACACATCAAATCCTTTTATTAATAAACTGTAACAGTTACCTAATTGTCGCTGGATTAAGAGCTGATGGTATATTCTTCACATTTCTCACCAAAATAGCAGTGTTATTTTAGTACTATTTATGTAATGTAGTATTTATTGATCTTTTTTGAGTTGGCTTTTATTTTCAGTTTGCATTTTCATTTTAGTTTGTTGTAGTATATTTGTAATGTGCTTTTTAATTTTGATATTATATTTATTTTACTTTTTTTTATATTTCTGTTTAGCTTTCAGTTGTTTTTTATTGTAGTTTTAGTCATTTTAGTACTTCAGCGTATTGTAAACTTCAAAAAAAAAAAAAAAGATGTTAAAGTAAAATTATTTTCAATTTTAAAACTTCTTTTATTTCAGTTGGCAAGTTTATGTTTAAATTTGAGGTTTTTAATTGGACTTTTTGGGTAACACTTTACAATAAAGGTCCATTAGTTAATGTTAGTGAATGTATTAATTAACATGAACTAATAATAAACAATACATTTATTGCATTATTTATTAATCTTTGTTAATATTAGTTAAAGCTGCAGTTCGTAAGTTTTGCCTCTTTGTCGCCATCTCTGTTTGAAAACCTGGAATTGCAGCTGTGTGCGGTATTATCTAGCTTGCGTGGGTTGTGCGGCGGCACGGCTCCAGCACGGATGAATCTATGTTATGAAGAGTATGTGTGGCAGTCAGTCACCGCACCGGTGTGGATATTTACTGTACTTCGCAATCACAGATTCTAGCCTACGTCTTGGAATATATGACCCAAATAAGAATTTTCACCGTATATTGCCATCTGAACAAGTACGTAACAAGTCTGCCACGTTTGTTCTGACCAACTGAGGAAAAAAGCATTACAAAAAATTGCGCTAATGGTGATTTAATCTAAATATCGGTTAGCTCATATCACATCAAACCATTCAAATTATTATTATTGTTGTACTTCATTCTCAAATGATTAATGTTAACAACATCAGCATTGGTGACTGAGTATAGTGTGTATTAGTGTGTAGATTTCAATTTCTGCACAGTCTAATCTAATTGTCATGCTCTTCGAATTTCATGATAAGAAAATCCGGTAACACTTTACTTGAAGGGGTGTGCATAAGACTGACATGACACCTTCATAATCATGACATGACACATGTCATGAATATGAAGGAGGTTTTATGCATGTTTATGACAACTGTCATTAAGTGTCATTCACTCAGTTATGTCATTTGTAATGCCAATATAACATTAATTTGACCTAACCTAACCCTAGCCTTACCCCTAACCATAGCCCATAACAAAGACATCTACAACATCAGCATTAGTGACTATGAGTATAGTGTGTATTAACGTGTAGATTTCAATTTCTGTACAGTCTAATCTAATTGTCATACTCTTTGAATTTCATATTAAGAAATTCTTTTAACCCAAAAGGCAAATTATGCTCCCTTCGAACTGGTTTTCTTTAAAATACAAATCTTTGTAATCCCAGGCTATCTGTAATCATGTAATCAGATATTACTGGAATATCATTTAATTTCATTCACATGTGTTTCATAAACACATAATACTTTATGGCTTGCAATCTTGCAATCAAATTATACATTTAATTATTCTAGCTGCTGTGAGAAAAGGCTATAAACGATCCGCCACCTGCAGGATCCTCACATGTGATAGCCTAGTAGCTGGGACAACTTCTTTATGTTTACAGACGTGACGTAATGACGCAGCGGCATGATCGCATTTCCCGCGAAAACCTACCCGTACCACTCAAATTAGAAAACATTATTATAAGCTAGTTTTGAACTAGATAGTTTTGAACACTGGCTGGTTATGTACTTGCTCAAATATTGATTTCGGATCATTTTTAACCAACAAAAAGTTACAGACTGCAGCTTTAAATTATGATTTTGCCCAAACTTGTTAAGAATTCTCAAATCCATTTTGAAACTGTTTTAAAACACATAATAGAGACATCATAGTGCTGGGAATTTATGTCATGTGCTGCTGCAGAATATTCAATCGAGGCCAAAAGATTCAGATTGGACCCAGGAACAACAGTGATGTTGTGATATTATGCATTACAAATGGAACAAAACTAGCATAATGTAGGTTACTGAGGAACAACGGTGGGCGGCAGCAAAATCCCATGCACCCCAGCAGCATAGACATATAGTGCATTCGCTGACACTCGACCCACTTATGCATTATCTTGGCACACAATGCATTCGGTTTGGCCTCATTTTCACTGAACTAATTAATTTAACTAAAAATAGCCCATTTGGCCCCTACAACACCACCAGAATTTCAGGCTCCTTCACTCTGATCCCAAATAATTCACATGAGAAATCATATATATATATAGGCCATGAGACAGATGGAGCAATGGAAAGGAGGCTGAAGGTGGGTGGAGCCTGAGAAGGCTATCCAAAAGCATGCTAAGTAAACAGCTAAGAATAAAAATAAATTAAGTGACAAAATGAAGACTTTGATCCTCCACATTTGATTTATTGACAACTCAGGCAGAACACATGTCCTTTGCAATGTGTTAACAGGTGAAACAACTCTCCCTGTGCTGAATTTAAACTTTATAGACTGAGTTAAGCACACATATTTACTGAATATTAAGCATTATTTGTGCTATAAACTGTGCTCCTTTATTGATGGTCAAAATTTCTACATCAGCCTATTTGCTATTCATCATTCAGCACATTATCACACTCAGTTCTTTAAAATTTACCCCAGTAACATATAGCACTTATTGTTATACAGAGCACACAGCATATAGCAAATAGATTATCTATTATTGACATAAAATTAGTGTGCAATAGATTTTAAGCTCCTATGCTTGATCTCTGATAGTCATATTGCATCCACAATCACCTATTAATAGCCAGACATATCAGTTAACTTAAATACTTACTGGTCAACATAACATTGAAATCAATAACAACTTAATAAATCCATAAAGCTGTCCACCATGACATAAACTTTAAAACAGAAATGTAGCTTAAAAGAGAGACTTAAACTGTGCTTCAACAAAACTGCAATCAAGAACACATCCAAGTTTTATTGTGAGTACTGTAGATGTTGGAGTCACGACTTGGAAATAATATGTACATAATGAAAAAGAAAGGATAACGAAAACTAAAATACCTGTTTATGATGTTAATAATTCTTAAATGGGCTCTAATACAATTGGTTTGCCAGTGCAGTAATAAGAGTTAGGATACAGACTTCCCCTCAGTGTGTGTCTCTGCCCCCTGTGTGTACTGTGAGGACACCTCTTCCAGCTCAGC
The DNA here is from genome assembly GCF_001515645.1 of Sinocyclocheilus grahami. Lineage (NCBI taxonomy): Eukaryota > Metazoa > Chordata > Actinopteri > Cypriniformes > Cyprinidae > Sinocyclocheilus > Sinocyclocheilus grahami. Next base: position 215,652 of record NW_015505895.1, read on the forward strand.
TCTCTCCTGTACAACAATAGCAGCCAACTCCCCAGGCTGGCAGGAATACTGCTGAGCTTGGTTGCCATGGAGCAGTTTGTCTGCATCCGATTGGTCCTCGCCGAATAGCTCCGGCAGCACCCCCTGCTCTAGCTCCTCCCAGTAGTCCCACGCAGGCTTGGAAGAGTTTGGCTCGGCTTCAGAATCAGTCAGGTCTGAGTCCCAGTCGCTATCTCCTCCTACAGCCGAGGCCAGAACAAAGTCTGCCTTAGAACTGCTGTCCTCTGATTCAGAATCTTTGTAGTCATATACCGAATGTCCCTCTGTTACCAGCAGGTGGCAGTCAGGAGCAGCCAGGTAAACAAAACTATCTGTAGAGAGGAAATCACATTCATCAGGGTAAGGGCAAGGTTTGGCGAAGGAAGTAGGAGGCAACGGTTCCTCCAGTGGAGGTTTAGTCACGCTTTCCTGTGTGGTTGGTGGCAGCACTGACACTGCCAGGTAGACAAAACTATCTGTGGCAACGAATGGATCTGCATCGCTCTTGACTAATAGCGTTTCTTTAGCTTCATGTTTGGAGGGGGACAGCGGTAAAGGCACATCAATCTTCGATGTGTTCACAGTGTTATGAATCTCTAGGGTTTGAGATCCAGTGTCCACAGGTTTCAAGTGTGCTTGTATTTCTGTAGCTTTGGTTGTAATCTCTTTACAAAATGCACAACTTCTTTATGTTTACAGACGTGACGTAATGACGCAGCGGCATGATCGCATTTCCTGCGAAAACCTACCCGTACCACTCAAATTAGAAAACATTATTATAAGCTAGTTTTGAACTAGATAGTTTTGAACACTGGCTGGTTATGTACTTGCTCAAATATTGATTTCGGATCATTTTTAACCAACAAAAAGTTACAGACTGCAGCTTTAATGAAAATGTAGTCGTTCATGTTAATTCACAGTGCATTAACTAATGTTAACAAGCACAACTTTTGATTTTAATAGCTAATGCATTTGGAAACGTTGAAATTAACATGAACTAAGATTAATAAATGTTGTAAAAGTATTGTTCATGCTTAGTTCATGTTAATTAAAGTAGTTAACAAATGGTAACTAATTAACCTTATTGTAAAGTGTTACCCAGTTTTATTTCAACAGTTTTTTAGTTAACAATAGTAACAATTCAGTCATATTTTACTATGATTGTATCCATTTAAGTGCTTGTTGAGTTTGAATACACTTCTGTGTTATGAAAGTAATGCTTTATCTTTTGTGTTGCACTTTCACAGCAGTCTTTGACATTTGTTTAGACGTAATACTGATATGACAGCCTGCCAACAATATATGTTATTATTGTCTGACAGAGTTAACTTGGAGTTAAAAATGCTGCAGATTTGTCTGTTTGGCTTATCCAGTTTGAAACAGTTTCAGGGCCTTGACCATGTCTGTCCTGTAATGAAGTGGAAAAGACATTTTGTGTGTAGCCTACAATACCACAGTCTAAATATTGACGTTGAGAAAGATTGATTCATGTTAAATCATATTGTTTTAACAGCGATAGAGCATGGCTCAAGTGAAAGTGCAGACATCAGCCCCCTTGTCTGGACCTGGCCTGACCGCCGTTGCGCCCGCTGTGGCCATGCCCAGCCCAGGAGCTCTGGGTCTGCAGCCCACCATCAATGGCACAGTGCCAGCCACAATGCCCACCTGCCCCAGCCCTGCCTCTGGCTTTGTGGACTCCACTGTACCAGCCAGCCCGTCAGGTACCGGGAAGCTGCATACATGCAAATCCGACTGTTGAAAAAAGTTTACAACGTTTATAGGGGTAATGTTCGTTTTAACCGCTAGCATAAGCTGCCGTGGATGTCCTGTGTCCATTAAAGCCACTTGCGAAACCGTTTGTTCCTAAGTAAATTATGTTTGGGAAAAACACTGTATGTTGTATTATGTCAGAGGGATTCTGTTTTCCACTTAATCTAAACAAACTAAATTGAATGACCTAGTGTAAACATCTGATCATAATATGCATCAGTCATAATGGTTAACATTTATTAGTCAGTTCAGTTCAGTATGTTTAGATTTATTTTTAATATGATTAAATGGCAAAATGAACAACTTTAGTGGCCCCAAAGCATTTGGACCATTAAAAATGTTTAAATTTGATTAATTAGATAGCAAAATATGAAACCAGGTGCCATTATTTTAAGGACAGATAGCACACACACACAGTTTTCAAGCAAAACATTTCACAAAAAGATGTTTGTTTGGTTTTAAATGGTAACATACACTAGCATCTAAAGCTTGTGGTTCTTAAAACGTTTTAAAACATTTTTGAGAAATGAAATTTAGAATGTTACGCCCCTCACATACTGTTGATGCCGTGTCCCGGCCGGAGCGACGAGACAAAAACATTAAAACCCATTACAAACGAGGCATTTGTTGCATCCAGTGGGAACATAATTACTGATTATAATGACTTATACTGTCTTCTTACGCATTGCATCGTGCCGCGTAAACATAAATCTCTGTCTGCATTTGTGATCGGAGAAATGACAAACAACAAGTGCTACTCTACTGCCCAAAACTCGAGTTTGAATCATCAGTGGCAAATCCTTTAAATGAAAACATACATACGTGAGTCAGAACTGCCGGCATTTTAGTCTAACGTTACTCTCCCAGGATCAGTAAACAATCCTCCATAAAATGCGCTGCACACATCTGGATATTTGGGTTAAACTGTTCTGGAACAGTGTTGTAAATACAACTTAACCACAGATTTCTAGTTGTGTCCTCTTTTGGAAGGCCAAACAAAGTAGTTTCGCTTTCACAACGAAGCACACAGCGTCTTCGCGGCATGGCGGCAGCGTCAACAAAACTACAGCGAGAATAAAAGTTACGCCTTCTTTCTTTGCGTGAACATTTGGGCGGCGTTATGCAAATCTTCCCACATAGTGATGTAGATGTGTGGGGGCGAGTTAGAACGAGGCGTTTTAGGTAGGTGTGGCCGACTCTTAACTTTTATAAAGAATATCTCTTTGGATTTGAGACTTTAGTCTTTGCAACTTTACAGATCTTCTTTATGCACCAAGAGCTTGTAACACGCCAAAGAGAAAGGAAAATTTGAAATCGCATCATAAGACCCCTTTAATATATATTAAAATGTAATTTATTCCTGTGATGCAAAGCTGAATTTTCAGCATCATTACTCCAGTCTTCAGTGTCACATGATCCAGAAATCATTCTAATATACTGATTTGGTGCTCAAGAAGCATTTATTATTATTATTGTTGAAAAGGATTGTGTAATATTTTTTGTGGAAACTTGTGGATTCTTTGATGAATAGAAATTTCAAAAGAACAGCATTTATTTGAAATCGAAATCTTTTGTAACATTATACATGTCTTTACTGTCACTTTTGATCAATTTAACGGAATAGTTTGCCCAAAAATGAAGATTCTGTCATCATTTACTCACCCTCCACTTGTTCCAAACCTGTATGAGTTTCTTTCTTCTGTTGAACACAAAAGAAGAGATTCTAAAGAATGTTGGTAAACAAACAGTCGATGGTAGCCATTGACTTCCGTAGTATTTTTTTCCATACTATGGAAGTCAGGGGCTATAGACCAATTTGGAGTAGACGTCACAGTTACGTCACTTGCAGCTGCGTGGTTGCATAGTGGTTGCAGAAAAACACTGGGAACAAGTGGAGGGAAATGGGTAAAATCCATGGAATAAAAGAAAAAAATATTTTTGTGCCTTTTGATGTCAAGATCGGAATGCAAATAATTTTTATAGAATACTGTCGTCATTTGAAGCTAAACGCAGACGTTTAAATGGACATACTATGGATGAAAACTGCTATGATTACTCTACTTTTAAAGCATAAATTTGATTTAAACAATAGGTCTACATAATATTCACATGTGCAGTTCATAGGGGACGTATTGTATTAGCCCTACAGTTACAGCATGAAATATAATTTAAACCTTACTATTAGAAATATTATTTAAACCTTACTATTAACATTTTTACATAACATTTATTTACTTTATCTCAAAATTCTGACTTTTTTTTCTCGCAAATGCAAGTTTTTATATCTCCTAATTCGGAGTTTATAACTCAGGGAAAAAAAGCCAGAAGAGCCGAGGGGAAAAGAGAATGACGAGTTGTTTTTCCTTATTAGAATTGTGAGATATAATCTCGGAATTGCAAGAATAAAGTCATAATTTTGAAATATAAAATCAAATGTACCTTTTTTTATTCTTTTATTCCATGGCTCCATAGACTGAACTGTTGAAAACCGTCATTTTCTGCCTCCAGATAGGCTCCGCCCACAAAAACCGTCACCCCTGTTTCGGATCTGTAAGACTATCGCACTCTCTAACGTCAATTTCGTTGAATAACAGTGCTTATCGCTGGGTGACAAGCTCTTGTAATATGCGTAGAACATTTTGAAAATGACATCGAATCAATATAATTTATAATCTTTTTAAACCTAACTATGTTGTACCGTATCCGTGAAATTCTCTAGCTGTAAAGGCTATCTCTCCCGGGTTTTCTGCAACCATGATGCGCGCGCATCCTGAATGTTTACAAACCGGTAATTGGTCTATACTATCAACTGGTTAACAACGTTCTTTAGAATCTCTTCTTTTGTGTTCAACAGAAGAAAGAAACTCATACAGGTTTGGAACAGCTTGAGGTAAATGAGGACAGAATTTTCATTTTTTTGGTGAACTGTTCCTTTAATGCATCTTTGCTGAATAAAAAAATATTAATTTCTTTTTAAAAATAAATCTTAACTAACACCAATCTTTTTTATGGTAGTATACCTGTATCGTGTGCTTTATATAGCTGTTTTGGAACAATATATGTAATAATACTGTGAAAAACCTGACATGCATTTGTTCATTCTTGCTTGTGTTTAAGCTGCATCTATTTCTGACAGGCCCTCCTCAAGAAAACATGGCAAACCCTAAAGAGAAAACTCCCATGTGTTTGGTGAATGAGTTAGCCCGTTTCAACAGGATTCAACCTCAATACAAGTTGCTGAATGAGAAAGGGCCAGCACATGCTAAGGTACAGTTAATGAGGAACTGTGATTAAGGCTGGTGTATTTGTTGATTAAAAATCTATTCATTGAGCTAATGGAAAAATACACCCTATCTGTAACTTCATGATACATTAATTAGCTTTGCACATCCTGAAAGAAGCCAGTGCTTACAATGCAGCAAAGAAGAGTGTAAAATTGTATGTAAGCTTAGTCTTGCTGACTGACATGCTGCATCAGAGATGTTTTGCTCTTGTCATGAAACTGAGAACTCAATAATCGACATGTAGGGTAAATGTGGTTTTAAATGGTTAAATAAATGCAAGAAAGATGTATATCCAATCACACTTCAGTTTGCAAATGATGCCATCAATGGTGAACATTCTGAAAATGCAAGTCAGTAGGATTTTAACCCTACATTTCTTTTAAAAAAATTCACAAAGAGCACGCCTAAGACTGAACTTAATACAAATATTTCAACAGACAGTTTAAGGAATATTTATAATATTTGTAATGAAAGAACTCAAAACTCGGTTGATCTTTTTAGATCATCTTGGAAAAGGTGGTCTATTGCTGCCAAGATCTCAGATCTGTAAAATAAAAATAATGCTTAGTAGTAAGTAAGGGATAATGTAGAGTCATTATTGTAAAATAAACCCTGACAGGGTGGTCTGGATTTTGTATCATCTCGAAAGATTTTATTTTGCGACATTGACTTGCTGACTATACATTATTCCACTTATTACATGGCTACTTGGCAAATAGATAAATACACAGAACTGAAATATTGATTTGGGTTGAGGTTATTTTATTGTCTTGCTTGTAGACAACTTCTAGATTGGCTGAAAACTTTCACTATGTTATAGACTAGAAAGCAATCATCCTAGCTCACCTGCTGGATTGTGTGTGCAGATCTTCACGGTGCAGCTGTGCTTGGGGAACCAGGTATGGGAGTCAGAAGGCAGCAGCATCAAAAAGGCTCAGCACTCCGCAGCTATCAAGGCCCTGACAGAGAGCGTCCTCCCCCAGCCTCTGCCCCGTTCACCTAAAGCCGACTGCAACAGCAACCCAGGTACCAACATATATATAGGATCTGTTTTTGTCAAGTTAGTTTCATTTATAATATTTTCCCTTTAAACCGGTATAAAATTTCAGATCAGTATTATGCCTTATATCTGCTAGTATAACAAGCCTATAAGCATGCTTAAAGGGATAGTTCACCCAAAAATGAAAATTAGGCCATTATTTACTCACCCTCAAGCCATCCTGGGCGTATATGACTTCATTCTTTCAGATGAATCCAATCGGAGTTATATTAAAAATGGACTTTGATCTTCCAAGCTGTTTAATGGCAGTCAGCGGGTGTTGCAGTGCATCAGTCCAAAAGAAGTGCCTCACGCGGCTCCGGGGGGTGAACAAAGGCCTCCTGTAGCGAATCAATGCGTTTTTGTAAGAAAAATATCCATATTCAAAACGTAATAGTAGCTTGCGCCAGCAGTTGTACACGGAAGCAGCTCCGGGCGGATGACGTAAGATGTCGGCATTGCGCATGCGCCGGTGAGTCTCGTGAAAACCAACGTTTGTTAACAGGAGCAAAGGAAGCAAAGTTTCCTTACTTTAGCAAAGGAAAACCAGTCTCCTCTTGGCTTATATCGAAATCCTCCGACATTCTTCTTTACAAATCCTTGTTTTGTACTTCTAATTAGTGACCGTTTTGTTTTGATCTCTCCCCTGCGCTTCCACGATCGTCACTTCTGGGCGGCGCATGCGCAACACCGACATCTTACTTCATCCGCCCGGAGCTGCTTCCGTGTACAACAGTGAGCGCAAGCTAGATTAAAGTGATTATTACGTTTTAAATATGTTTTTTTTCTTACAAAAACACATTGATTTGCTACAGGAGGTCTTTGTTCACCCCCTGCAGCCGTGTGAGGCAATTTTTGTTATGGATGAATGCACTTTATTTAACTTCTTTTGGACTGATGAACTGCAACACCCGCTGACTGCCATTAAACAGCTTGGAAGATCAAAGACAATTTTTTATATAACTCCGACTGGATTCGTCTGAAAGAAGAAAGTCATATACACCTAGGATGCCTTGAGGGTGAGCAATTCATTGGCTAATTTTCATTTTTGGGTGAACTAACCCTTTAATTGTTATATGCCAGGTTGACACGATACACAAGACTTCTTCGAAGTCAAAATACACCCTCACTTTGCTCGTTTTTCCAAGTGGACTATTCTATGAATAACATTTACAAAATGTTAAAATTTTTTATTATTATTATTTTATACAGTATGTAACAGGGAGTCCCTGATACATTGATTTCCTTTTTGCAGGCAGCATCACACCTACAGTGGAGTTGAATGGCTTGGCCATGAAGCGAGGGGAGCCAGCTATATACAGACCCCTGGACCCCAAACCCATTCCCAACTACAGAGCCAATTACAACTTTAGAGGAATGTTCAACCAGAGGTACGTCCTTCAGCCTGTGGATATGTGATTTTCTTAGGACCTTAATGTCTCTGAAGCACGTGAGTACTGAAAGTTGATATAATGATTCTTTAAAATTCCTACCTGGAAACCTTACTGTCATGAATGACAATGAATGTATGATTCTACAGTAGTATGGTTCTGGTAGATGTATTATTTGCCTTTGCTGCCACCTAGTGGTGTCATACTGGTGTTATGTCAAACATAAAAACACATTTAAAGGGATAGTTCACCAAAAAATGAAAATTTGATGTTTATCTGCTTACCCCCAGGGCATCCAAGATGTAGGTGACTTTGTTTCTTCAGTAGAACACACACGAAGATTTTTAACTCAAACCGTTGCAGTCTGTCAGTCATATAATGGAGGTGAATGGGAATCACGGCTTTGAGAGTAAAAAAAACATACACAAACAAAACCAAATTAAACCCTGCGGCTCGTGACGATACACTGATGCGTAAAGACACAAAACCATCGGTCTATGCAAGAAACTGAACAGTATTTATATAGTTTTTTACCTCTGATTTACTGCAATGTCCGAACTGTCCTGAGCGTGTCCTGAGCACGTTCGCGTCTTCTTCAGCCGGCACGTGATGCGTCTCCTCCTTCTTCTTGCTTTACGGTGGATCGCAGACTTATAAGTGCATTACCGCCACCTATCTCTCAAATGGACCATTGACACTCCTAATTGAGATTGTAGATAGAGCGTCAATGGTCCATTTGCAAGAAGAAGAAGAAGACGCGTCACGTGCTGGCTGAAGATGAAGACGCGAATGCGCTCAGGACAGTTTGGACATTGCAGTAAATCAGAGGTAAAAAACTATATAAATACTGTTCAGTTTCTTGCATAGACCAATCGTTTTGTTTCTCTACACAGCAACGTATCGTCACGAGCTGCAGGGTTTAATTTGGTTTTGTTTGTGTATGTTTTTTTGACTCTCAAAGCCATGATTCCCATTCACCTCCATGATATGACTGACAGACAGTTTGAGTTAAAAATCTTCGTTTGTGTTCTACTGAAGAAACAAAGTCCACCTACATCTTGGATGCCCTGGGGGTAAGCAGATAAACGTCAAATTTTCATTTTTGGGTGAACTATCCCTTTAAGTGGACTCAGATTAGCTGTCAAAATAGGGTCTGGTTTTAGAGATTGACCACTGTATTCAACATTTTAATGATGAAGATGTCTTAACTGTGATTTTGTACTTCGCTTTGATTGTTTGTCAAGAGGGCAACCTATAGGAACTTAAAGAGCAATTCTGCTCATTACCTTTAGGTGGCAGTATTGCCCTATTTTTTTCCTCAGCCCTTGTGACTTCAGACTTTGGCTTTGCTCTTACCCATGTTTTACACCGGACATCAAGAGGCAAACCAGCACACTAACAGAAATGTAAAAGTAAACACAACTGTCCTTAATATGAAATATCGAAATGGATTAATATTGCCATGTGTTTGGATGATGCTGTGATGTGTTCAGATCCCACTGCTTTCCTTTTGGAAAAACTGACTTGTCTTCATAGTTTGAGTGTTTGGTATCTAAATGTCTTTTTGTATTTTGATGGTTTATGCCCTTGACCGGCAGTAATTCACAGCACACATTGTGGTCGCCATGGATTGCAAGTGAACTCCCGTTTAATGTAGCCTGGGTTGTATTTTGTTGTACCTTGCATGGTTTTGCTCATAGTTTTTGAAGATGAAGGCATGTCACAACCTGTCCATGTTAGCATCTGTCCCATTGGATTTATGCTGAAAAATATCAAATAAAATACTTAAATACTTTAAAGATTCACTATACACTTTCATATACAGTATGTCTAGCATTTGAGTGCGCATTTAGCTCTGCATCTAAATCCTCTAATTTATATTTCTGCAAACTTTGAGTCGCTATTTGTTAGTCAGGTTTATTCCAGCTAAACCGATGAGGATGAAAAGAAACACGCCAACATTGACGTGTTCATCAGCTAAAAGGAAAGAACAGCGAGAAGCAGAGTTGACGCTAATCGGAAAAGTACACTACATTACAAGAAGCACATTACACCTTAATCCAGCTGTCATTTGAAGCTTTTATGTAGACATTTGCTTTCGATTGAAGCTCAATGGACATTGTGAGAACAAAGACGAGGTGAGAAACCCGAGTCTTGTAATGCTAAGATCTCAACCTGATATCAAAAAGCGTTAAAGGGCCTGCGTGTAGTGATTTTGTGGAAAAAATGTATACATGTTTCTCCGCTGCACATCTAGAATTTCTATGATGTAGTCTTTGAAATAGTAATACAACAAGGAGCCTAAGTAAATCGGATCCTCTGTGCGATTACATCATTTTGGTGGGAAGCCTGGCCGGAGACCACCATGGGGGACTGTTGTAGATATTAAGGGTGTTGCATATGAATTATACCCTTAAGTCTTTTGCCCTCTACTCATTCAACACAGATCCTCTCAGAGGTGTTACAGGCCTCACATAATTTAAACACAGATTCGCTTAATTACAGCTCTCTAATTTATGGTTTTAGTAAAATATCGATGTTGTGTCTGTACTGTTCATTATGGAGAAGAATAATGGCATGGCTGCAGTGAGATCAGGGATTATGAGACTGAGAGCACTGACAGATAAATGTGAATATGCATGCTTTAATCAGAAAGGGTATTGATTAGCAAAAATGTATTTTGATTTATGCAGTGGTACTGAAAGGGGTCATATCATGAGGAATCTTTTAAGATATATAAAAACAAAATGAGTTCTGAAAATCAGAGAAAGCTTGATTTGTGCTTCCGTAGGCAGATTAATGTTTTTGAATACACCATGAATTGACTTGAATCGAGTTAATAAAGAGGGAGTGGCATAGATGCTATTATTCCTAATTCCTAATACCTAAATAGTAGGAGTAAAATGTGAGCCAAACATTGTGCTTTTCTTAGCTTGGTGTAGCACCTACAGCTCTGCATATTGCTCTGAAGGATCCCAGTGTTAGAAACAAGTGACTAAAGTTTGTTTTCAATGTTGTTCTGGTCATGAAAACTAAATTAAACTTTTTTTTGTTTGATTAAAACAAACAAACAAACTTTACTAACTTTATGCGTGGACCATAGGGTAAATATTATGTGTTAATTAAATAAAATAAAATGCATTAAAACTGCGTTTCCTACTTAACAATCACTTTAAAAGTTTAATTTTAGCAATACATGTTTATTATTTCTAAAATGTAAATGCTCCATTCCTCCTGAAATTGTGCTGGTCCGCTTTTTGCATATTTTAATACGCATAAAGAAATGTACAAACCCCAAACTTTTGAATGGTAGTGTATACTTGGACATGAAGACTGCAGCTTGGTTATGATGTAAACATTATTTACATACTCTCATTACACTCCTGGCTAACTGGCTTTTAGATGTATCAACTCACTGTTCATATCCTCTTTCAGTCCATTGAGACTGCAGTGGTGCAGGTTTGATTAAAACAAACAAACAAACTTTACTAACTTTATGCGTGGACCATAGGGTAAATATTATGTGTTAATTAAATAAAATAAAATGCATTAAAACTGCGTTTCCTACTTAACTTAAAGGATTTGGGGAAGTCGTGGCCTAATGGTTAGAGAGTCGGACTCATAACCCAAAGGCTGTGGGTTCGAGTCTCGTACCGGCAGGGATTGTAGGTGGGGGGAGTGAATGTACAGCACTCTCTTCCACCTTCAATACCACGACTGAGGTGCCCTTGAGCAAGGCACCGAACCCCCAACTGCTCCCCGGGCGCCGCAGCATAAATGGCTGCCCACTGCTCCGGGTGTGTGTTCACGGTTTGTGTGTGTTCACTGCTGTGTGTGTGCACTTTGGATGGGTAAATGCAGAGCACTAATTCCAAGTATGGGTCACCATACTTGGCCACATGTCACTTCACTTCACTTCACTTAACAATCACTTTAAAAGTTTAATTTTAGCAATACATGTTTAATATTTCTAAAATGTAAATGCTCCATTCCTCCTGAAATTGTGCTGGTCCGCTTTTTGCATATTTTAATACGCATAAAGAAACGTACAAACCCCAAACTTTTGAATGGTAGTGTATACTTGGACATGAAGACTGCAGCTTGGTTATGATGTAAACATTATTGTAACTGAGTAAGAAAATATCAACCCTTAACTTACTTTGCTGAAATGGAAACACTTGAATATGAATGATGACACAAATTTACCTTTTTTTAACTTCATCTGCAATTTTTTTTCCCTTTTTGCATGCTCTGAGATGGCCTTTGTATGGGTATGAGTAATTAGAGATGCACCAAAATTTCGGCAACCGAAAATACATTTTTGGATTGAGTCAAAACATTTTTGAGGGCCGTAATCATTAACTATGAATCAGAATAGAAACATAATTATTTAATAAAAAAAAATTATATAAAAAAACTAGCTTATGTGCAATTTAACAACAGTTTTTATTTGAGTGCTGATTATTAAATAAATTGGATCATTTAATTGTATTTTCAGTTGCTGTTTACAGCTAAATAAAAACTGTAATTTCTGTTGCAGTGTTTCTGTATAGATTTAATTTCGGTGCATTGTTAATCGTAATAAAAATCTATGATAAATTTTTCGGAATCAACACAATTTTCATTTTCAAATCATGCATTGCATTTTTACACCCTTTAGCCTTCGTGTTTCACTTCAAACTGACTGATCTGTGCATGAGTGCAGTTATATTTTTGACAGGGTTTGAAATTTGCTAAACTTTAAAAATGTAATTATTTTTTCTACTATGTACCAGACAACCCTAGACGAAGAGCAGAGATAGAGAGAAATAAATATCATTTTGAGACCTCTTTCTTGCTCTTGATGCTATGGCTGTCAGTATGAGACTGGTCTTTCATGACATCTAACAATTATTTCATTTTTAGTCGGGTGCTTTTCTTAGCTCATTTTTGGCAACTGCTTCTCCTTTTTTTTAGATTCTCCGAGGGTACTGGGAAATCAAATGATGATTTATTTATTTATTTTTTCTACTATGTACCAGACAACCCTAGACGAAGAGCAGAGATAGAGAGAAATAAATATAATTTTGAGACCTCTTTCTTGCTCTTGATGCTATGGCTGTCAGTATGAGACTGGTCTTTCATGACATCTAACAATTGTTTCATTTTAAGTCGGGTGCTTTTCTTAGCTCATTTTTGGCAACTGCTTCTCCTTTTTTTAGATTCTCCGAGGGTACTGGGAAATCAAATGATGATTTATGTTTGTGGCATGGTTGTTGGCTAGATAAGATGGTAAAAGGATGGTGCTTTTCACTCAGCACCTACTCCCTCAACCATGAGCAAACCACTCTTTTGCTACAAAGAATATATTGTTTAGTCAGTACACTATCTTTCCTGCTTTCAGTATTATATCGTTTCTCATCAAAATGAATTTTGCTGAAGGGAAAATCTTTGTTTACTGGAATTGATTTATCTTTCCTGTAACATTTGAGTCATATTTTAGGAATGATGTCTGTCACTGTCAGGCATGCCAAAGATAAAGCTGGTGACCATGACTAGTGTGAAGACATAAATGGACTCTTATGCCCAAAATATTATTATTATGAAATCTGCAGAAGAAATCTTCAGGCCTCACAGGAATTCATAAAACACTGAGAACACATTTAGGTATCATTTTAAACACCCTTTCACCTAAGAGTGTTTTGAGAATTACTGTTTGCATTTATCCATTTAACACCTTCAACATCCATTTAATCCATTTTATTTAGTTTGACAGTTAAGCCATTCAATCCAGACACATGCTGTTAACCCTCAATGCAAAGGTCTTGCCATATGGCAACGTTTCCCTTTTCTGCACTTTCTCACTGTTCAGAATTTTTTTTTTTTTTTTCGTGTTTGTGTGTTGTCATAAGTATTTTTTATAGATTGGCATCAAGTATTATATTTTATTTATTAAGTGTTTAATGAAAGGATTAAAGATTAATGGAAAAGATTCAGTTAATCATAGTTTGAGTTCCAAATGTATAAATGTATCGGTTCATAAAAGAAGCATGATTTTAATTAGAGTACAAAAACTGACTGATAACTTTTAAGAAATTCAAAGATGTATAGAATGCAGTCAGTGCAGGGTCAGTACGATAGTTTTAAAGATGAATTTCATTCAGCAAAGACCCATTAAATTGATCGAAAGTGACACTAAAAGCATTTCTAATGTTACAAAAGATTTTCAAATGAATGCTGTTCTTTTGAACTTTCTATTAATCAAAGAATCCTGAAAAACTTTAACATGGTTTCCACAAACATATTAAAGGGGTCATATGATGCGATTTCAAGTTTTCCTTTCTCTTTGGAGTGTTACAAGCTGATTGTGCATAGATAAGATCCCTGAAGTTGCAAAGACTAAAGTCTCAAAACCAAAGAGATATTCTTTATCAAAGTTAAGACTCTGCCACGCCCCCTGAAACGGCTCGTTCTAACACCCCCCCCCACATATCTACCTCACTATGTGGAAATATCTTTATTATTAGTTATCAATATTTCAACGTTGACAATAATAAGAAATGTTTCTTGAGCACCAGATCAGCATATTAGAATGATCTCTGAAGGATCATGTAATGATGTCAAAATATTCAATATGGCCTTCACAGGAATACATTTAAAATATTAAAATAGAAAACTGTTAATTAAAATTGTAGTATTTCACGTTTTTATTGTATTCTTTCAGAAATATTTCAAAATATATATTTTTATACATTTAATGAAATATTTAATGTCTAATCAAACATCTACTTGATGACACTCCCTAAAAAAAAAGCTTATATTTGCCTGGAGTGCTGAAAACTAGGCCAGCAATAGCTGTGAACTTCCTATTAATTTCTGTATGATGTCACATTAATAATAATTTAGTAATTTCACACATAAATATTCATTAACCAGTGGCCAGGATTGCAATCTTAAAAAGGCCTACCAAACAGCACTTTGGAGAGTCCATTAAGCATTCCAACAATATGATGTCTGCGTCCAGACGTACATCCACGAAGCTGCCAGAATCCACAGTTCATAAACAATTTAATAAAAGTGCTGTTATTAGGGTGCTGGACTTCCTCTCATAAGCAGCTGCCAGAATAATCACTTATTTACCCACTATCAGTATCAAATGCAGAAATGACCCCGGCCCTGCTTCTGGTTGAGGCCTTCAGGCAGAAAATTATGTCAACAGAACAAATTGGCGGTAACTCATAAAGCAAAGGTTTATGTGCAGCTCTTAGGTTACTGCAGAACGGTTCACGATTCTGTAACTTTCATTTGAATTTAATGTGCCTTTAATAACTTATGGATCACTATTTTGTTTTTTAAGGATTTTTGCTTTTAATGAAGTGCAAAAGTCGCTGCTGAAATGTTCGAGTGTTGTGAGTCGTTGCCAAGATGTTGCTATGTGATTGCTAAGGTCATCTGAGTGTATTTTTTTGTGTTGCTATGTGGTTTCTGGGTGGTTGCTAAGGTATTCTGAGTACTTCTGAGTCAAATGAGTTATATTTTAGTCTCTAGATATAATATTCAGTATAATTTTGAAATGTATTTTGCTGGTTTTATTATCTGGCAGGTGAAATAAGTGTCTAAAAAAAAAAGTAGTCATTTTAAATGCTACTAGCTGAATTGGGGAATTACAATATTTATAATGTACAGTATGAAAAACGAAGGTTTATTTTGAGATTTAAGGTTTAAGAGTGTTATTAAATTCTTAGTATTTTTAAATAAGCATAATTGATGTGTTACCAGTGTCATTATCATATTATTTATATACAATTATAGTTTTTATTAATATTTTGAGTTAGATTCACGTTTTCGGTTTTCATTTTCATTTGTTTAATTATAAGTAATTTTGTTATTTTTATTTTTTGATAAAAATTACTAGTCAGGTTTATTATTTATTGTTTAATAATTCGTTTTATTATTATTTTTTTATTTAAGTTTTAGTTTTCATTTGTTTCCAGTTCGCCAAGGCAACATAATGTCATTTTTGTTATCTAATATTTTTATTTAATTTAATTTCAGCTTTATTTCCATTTGAATGATTGCATCTCAATTTCTAAGCATATTTGCAGTCATCTACAACCCAGCTGCAGAGCTGCTCCACGTAATGGATCTCCCAGGTCAAATGAGGTCTTTCTGTGTGAGTTGGAGTGGTGTCAGGCTAGCTCATTGTTCTGAAGGTCTCATGGTCAGCCCAGCTGTTGTGGTCCAGCCTCATACTTGTGGTTTGTTAGCATGAATCACTCCAAAACTCACATTCATATCAAAAGACTGGACCAGCAACTCCTTCATAGATTCAACAGTTCCTTTTCCACTGTTATCTCGTTCCGTTCCGAGGGGCGTCAGAGTGAATGATTTCCTCTAAATGACGAGGTGTGGGGTGTTTGTCGGAAATGTGTGCTTTGGAGTACTCTGCTGCGGCCCTCCCTGTTGTTGCTAGAGTCATGTGCCTCCCTTCACACAGAGGAGGAGTTGCTATGAAAATGCTTTTTTTTCTTCTTCTGATGGTGGCATTGTTTTGTTTGGGGCGAGTCATTTATGCTTTTGTAGATTGCAGTCAGAGGACAGCTGCTTGTCTTTGAGTCATTCAGCTGGTTTCTCTTCTGTGTTTGGCTCCAGGTGCTCGCTGCTTACAGAGCCACACAGGTGTGTCTCACATGGGGTCTGTTTCGGTGACTGTCCTTCTGTATGGTTTGATCTCTCATGGCAAACATCCAACCTGTACAGTAAAGCAAATATTGTGAAACCACTAACTTTTATAAAGTAAACATTATAGTACTATAAAC
This sequence comes from Sinocyclocheilus grahami, assembly GCF_001515645.1. Classification (NCBI taxonomy): domain Eukaryota; kingdom Metazoa; phylum Chordata; class Actinopteri; order Cypriniformes; family Cyprinidae; genus Sinocyclocheilus; species Sinocyclocheilus grahami. Next base: position 231,952 of record NW_015505895.1, read on the forward strand.
TAAAAACCAATGAGCCATTGGCTTTTAAAATCAAACATGTGGAATATATTTTGTAGTAAAAAAAAAAAAAAAAAAAATTATATATATATATATATATATTAGGCATGGGAGGATAACCGGTTTCAAGGTATACTGCGGTTTGGAAGTTTGGAAGTTTCAAAACCACTAAAATTTTCCGTTATACCGTTCCTGCGGTATGCACAGCATGAAGTCTGCCGTATGGGAATTTTTCGGGTAACGTAGACTAACCATGTTCTGTACACAATGATGTTCCGTACAGTTTACATTTTAGCGACAATCTCTAAATAAATACTTCCAAGTCGTACGTAATCTATATATCTGTGTCATCTTCATTTCTCCCTCTTTCACCCCCCATCAAGCCAGAGACCCACCCGTCGTTTGTTTAAAGGGGTGGTTCATTGCGATTTCACTTTTTTAACTTTAGTTAGTGACTCATTTTGCTGTTTGAGCATAAACAATATCTGCAAAGTTACAAAGCTGAAAGTTCAATGCAAGCGGAGATATCGTCTTTTAAAATTCTGGCAGTTTAATGTCTACAAAAACGGCTGGTAGGGACTATAACGAGCTACCTCCCGGGTTCGTGATGTAACAAACCCAGATAAACCACGCCCTCGGGAAAAGGCAGCAAAGGGGGCGAGGCCATGCTGCGCTGCTTTAGAGAAGAGGAAGAGAAAACTAGAGGTGCACATAAAAATCTATTCATATATAAATTGCGATTCTGTCTTCTAACGATTGTAATGGATTGATTCACAAGTTTCAAAATCAATGTTCTAAAGCAGCGGTTCTTAATACTGTTTTTCGCATCCCCCTGCTCTACACACGCTCTGCATCTCTCTCTCTCTCTCTCTCTCTCTCTCTCATATTCAGATCATCAGCTCAGCTCTGTTCCATTTATACACTTATTTTCACATAGCTATGAGAAGCGTTAAACATGGATGCGCGTGCAGTTGCTGTACTGTATTAAAGCTTTAATCAGGATAAAACTGTATATTAAAAGCTAACATAAGCAGTAGCATTTACAAATAACAGAGTATCTAAAAGTATGAGACAACAAACTGCTTGCACAGGTTCTGCACGATCCTCTTCAATAATATCCTCTGCTTCTCAATCGGGCTCAAACTGATAAGCAGTGTTGCCAGATTGGAAATGTCCAAGTATCATACCAGAAGCTCAAAATTATCGTATTTGGAAAAAAAATTATCGTACACGAGTCAAACATACAGAATACAGCTATTTATCTAAACCAACAACTTTTTGACACGACCTGCAAATTACCACAATAGATAACTAGGCGTACCGTGTTTACATTGGACGCGAGCAGTTAGGGCTGTCGCGATAACCGCAATATCGCAATACCGCGCTATTGACGAGCAAACTGCAGAGGCATGCAAGAACCGCAGCAACCGCGA
>NW_015505895.1:233409-244533 GCF_001515645.1 Sinocyclocheilus grahami
TTTTTTCGTAAGGTTATGCCCTTCTCGTTTTACACTTCATGCATGTGGACTGAATATTAAACAAGTTAGTAATGATAACATAATGTGTACCATGCTGATTTGTACTGAGGCTCCTTAGATTTGCACTTAACAAGCCTAAACAGACAGTGAATGAGAGAGAGATTGTCTGAGCACGTGCGATTACTTGCGTCTGTCCTACAGGCCGAGTCATATATATTTGTAAAAATAGGTTGTCATGTCCAAGGAAAGCGAAATCTCTGTCTTAGCATCGACGCATAGCTGGTCAGCTGAGTCTTCTAAAGTGCCGCTCAAAGTTAAAATGATTTCAACAGCGTGTTTCATTACGTCTCTTTGAATAAATGAATCAGCGTTTTTGAACGTGTAGTTGAATGACAGTCCCTTTCCATCACCTTGTGGCACAACACTGTAACTGCACTGACTGACAGCCCGTCTAGAACGCGCGCAGGTGGAAATATCAATAGAAAGTCTCTTGTCCAGTCAGATTAGAAAATCAGATTAGAACTAGGCTAACTGTTATACATATAGGCTAGCGATAGCCTAACGATCTTATTGTCAGGTTTATGTTCTGTTAAGTGGACCGTTATTTTGGCATTCTCTTCTGTTTACTTCACTTCCGGTTTCAACGCTATTTGGTTTCGGTTTCATTGTCTTCTGAATATGACTTCGTTAGTTATATCATAACACATACACACACAAATTATATATATGTATATTTATGGCGGTAAAACCGCGCTATTGAGCCACTCAAAATTACAGCAAGGGAAATTCCCTCACCGCGACAGCCCTACGAGCAGTGCGACATAATACTATAGAAACCATTATAATCAGTGACTGTATAAATATAGAAGCCCTATGACTACAACTACTATCATTTGAATTTTCATAAAATTATGAAATTATCGTACATTATGGGATTTTTTTCATTATTGATTGTACATCCTACAGAAGTCAAAATTATCGTACAAATACGATAATTATTGTACGTCTGGCAACACTGCTGATAAGCGATATTAACAATGCCGCTGTTTACAATACAACCAGAGCACATGCCGCTGAGGTGAGGGGCGGGACGCTTAGACGCTCACTAGAGGTGGTTTAGCCAAACACAACACATTGGGCTAGCTAACCAATCAGAGCCCATCGCATATTTCTGAGGGAGGGGCTTCATAAAAGAAGGAAATGATCAGCCCATTTCTCAGAGAAGGGACAGAGAGGTGTGGAATAAAGGTAAATTATGTGAAAAATAATGATTTTTTTTTAAAACGAAGCATTAACACATGTTAGACTGCACCCCATGAACACAATCAAGCCTAGAAAAAACCAAGTGAACCACCCCTTTAAGTGTTGAAATAAATACTATTTGGCTTGCTACCGAGGCAGATAACATGGCTAATTACCTTGCTAACGTCAACTAGTTTCCTCCCTCACGTTACTTCACAGAGCGAGGAATAGCAGACTAAAGTACTAAGTTCCTGCGATTTAGTACAGTAATTAAATTTAGCTGGTATCACATCTATACTTTTAAGCCTCCTGCTATTAGACTGTGTGTGTGTGTGTGTGTGTGTGTGTGTGTGTGTGTGTGTGTGTGTGTGTGTGTGTGACACACTTGCACTCTCTCTTTCCTTATGTGTGTATGTGCACACATCCTCGTACCTCACCGCACCAAACTTAATCCAGGAAAGGTGAACATTCCTGCATCATAACTTGGACTGAAAGAGGAATGTGTAGAAAGTGAGCATGTCTCCAAAAACCTTGTTGAGCTGCAGGTTTAATGACTGCATTTTTTATTGATAATTTTTTTTTTTACAGAAATTATGTTTTGATTTATGTTTTTGATTATTGAGCTGCAGCTTCACGCTCACTTAAGTGACAGCATTTTTTTCATTTAGAAGGATTTTTTTTTTTACAGAAAAGATTATTGTTTACTGATTTACTGATTATTGTTGAGCTGCAGGCTTAGGCTCACTTAAGTGAGTTTAAAAGAGTGTGTGCACCGTTGACGTGCCCAAACGCCGCGTTTTGAATTTTCATGTACAATGAATGACATTGCGGCAGGAGCTGACTTGCAAAATAGCTACAAAAGTAAAAGCAAAGAAGTTTTTTTTCAAAGTAAAAAAAGCAAACACACTAGAACCATTTTTTGTTTTAAAAAAAGGACCTCAGATGTGTGTATCTTCTAAATTCAGCTGATGACTACATTACTGCTCTAACACTGCTCTTAATTTCAGTTTCAACTAAGTAGAAATTAACTTAATTTCTGCTTAGTAGTGATCGTCTCATTCACTTCTATTTGATTTGTGTATATAGTGCATATTTAAGGTAACAATGCAAACCAATGCAATATTAATAAAATGACAATATCTGTTGTAATGCTGTGTTCGATACATCGATTCGACGATGCAGCGACGTAACATTTCCATCATACGCTTGAGGTATTCGGCCAATCACAATGCACTGGATAGCTGGCCAATCAGAGCACACCTCGCTTTTCAGACTGATGAGCTTTGTAAAAATCTACGCGCTTCAGAAAGGTGGGGCATAGAGGAGAAACAATAATGTACAGTATGTGGGAAATAATGTGTTTTTTGAACCTTAAACCGCATAAACACATTTCATTACACCAAATACACAAAATAATGTTCTTTTTAGCAACATCATATGACCCCTTTAATCTGGCCGCAGTGGAACACAACTGTGACGTAATAAAGAGACGTAATCCCCAAAACAGAGCTTTCCACTTGCGCAATACGGAAATATCTATTAAGTGTGCTACTTATCTCTGTCAACCTGGCAACCATGTGCACGCTCTCTCTCTTCGCTGAAAACACCGGTTAAGCTTGCTGTTTAGCGATCTCCTCTTCAATATTCTCAGAAAAGTGTAATTCATCAAGTGTTCATTTATGAGAGAGAGAGGCTGTGTATGTATGAATTAGCACCGTTTTGCCGCGTTTCTCTATTAACAGTAAAGCTATGGCTTTAATTCCTTTAGAAACAATGATGCTACCAGCTCCTTGTTGAAAAAGATAATGTAGCTCTTGAGCGATTAAGCTATTTAGTTCATAAAATTGCGGGGCAGCACTAAAAAGTTTGTTCCTGAATGTCTGAGTGTGGCTGCAGCGTGATCTGTGTGAGCGACTGAGCGTGTGTGTGCGTTAGATACAGAATTATTTACAGCGCATTAGTTTAGAACTCTTCTAATTTTTATTTTTATTTTTTAAACATAGAGAGTGTGTTAATTTGTGCAATGAGAACCTACCAGCAATGTAAATATGATTTTTTTTAATGTATTAGAATGTGTACATTACAATATAAATTTATTAGAACTAGTACATTATTATTTATGGGCTTGCAAACAATCAGAATATTGTACCTGGTGGGGAGTGCCCAATGAAAACATGAAACATATGCCATTACCTTGGCCTGGGTGATAAAAAGGTATCGATATTTATCGGCGGTACACCTTCGATAACGATATAAAAAATTTTCAATATAGTGCACGATATAGGCATGTGCTATGAGTGACGCAGACAGCACACACAAACACTGAACACATGCTGAATTGAGTGCTGTACCTGCCTGTGAAGAGGAGATTGTGAATAAAAAATGATTATTAGTCGAATTTAAAATAAACATTTGCATTTGAATGTTAGGAGTGTGTTAGGGAGTGTCATCAGTGGCGCAGGAGATGCGGTGATAATGATGTAAGTGACGTTGCATTTTAATGTTTTGTTAGTCAAGTCCATGAGATGCGCCGCTGCTGTGTTATGCATTCAAAATATTAGAGAAATATAGAAGCTCAATGCGGTTATGCAGTGTTTAATAAACAGCTGTTTTACAAAAATTTGCTGAGGTGAAAATCAGTGCAGTCCTGTATCGCGATATGTATCGTATCGTGGCATCTGTATCGTGATACGTATCGTATCGTGACTTTGCTGGTGATGCACAGCCCTAATAATCTGTTGTCAATAATGATTAAATGGGAGAAGGAAATCTTGTTCATACCCAGCTATAGGACAAAAATGATAAAAACACTGATGTTCATTTATTGAAGTGGTGTTCAGGAACTGTGAATAAATTACCGAACAAATTACTGCTAAATAATAATAATAATAATAGTGATAATAATATCACGGCTATAATAACATACTCAACAAACAAAAAAGAGATGATCTTAGATAAAGTTTGATTAATATGTACATATAGCACTGGTCAAAAGTTTGGACACATTAGTATTTTTAATGTGTCATCAAGCCTGCATTTATTTGATCAAAAATACAGAAAAAAACTGTAATATTCAGCAAGAATGTGTAAAATGTATAAAAAGTGATAGCAAAGACTTATATTGTTATAAAAGATTTATATATTTTTTATTTTTAAAAAACTTTTTAATCATCAAAAAATCCTGAAAAAAGTACGTCTTAATTAAAACAATCATCTACTAGCGTTTAAACTAATGCCGTTAATGAGGACAGAAGCAGCTGTGCCGGGCATCAGTCCAGCTTAAAACCGTAGTGCCAAAGTTACTTCATTAGCAGTAAATGGACTGACACTAAGTGCTCCTAGTCTTATCTGAAGAGTTTCATGTAGAGTTACATCAACCACCAGCTCTCTGTGCAAAGGAGAAGGACCCGAAGTCCAATTAAATCTCAAGATGTGCAAATACAGTCTTAATAAGCCAGTGTGCCATTTTAAATCAGTCGTAAAGTATCGGGGAGGGTTGGAATTTGACTTGCCGTTGCATTCGATAAGTGATAAAACGGGGGAAACCCACTGATTAAACAGCAGAGAGCTTTGTAATCTCATGTTTGCAAGAGGAACCATAACACGCACTCCTGAGGAATTTGGCGTTAGCTGACCTTTAATTAAAATTATAAACGCTAGTATAAATGCTAAAGTTCTGTACTGTGTCATCCCAAAGGCAGATCTGGCTTTTATGGGGCTTTTTTTAAAGGGGTATCTGGCTTATTTTGCTGTTCTGGCTGTATGCTGTATTATTATGGACCATCAACCTCTGCTATAGCCCAATTAATGCTGGATCATGAATATGTAGCCTTGGTTTTATACAGTTTTCTGGTCCAATGTGGATTAGAGTCAGCACCACCTGGCGATTTATTACAATGCTTTTGAAAGTGGCATGTTACCAAAATAAGTCTTTTGTATTACTTTAATTCCAGCCCACTGTTTTTTTCCTGCGTTATGTTGGTTCATACAGAAATTCTGGTGAAAAAGCCCTATGGTGCCTCTGCCTGTGCTGTTGTATGTCAGTGGAAGGTGTTTTTAAAGACATCATGTACTTCCTTTCTTCATTGGTGGTTTGGTTTGCTCCATGCCTGTTGTCTTACCATTTCCTCTCCTGTGGCAAGTCTCGTGTTGGAGGTCTTCACCCCCTGATGACAAACCTTTTGTGGTCTATGTTACATGGTATCATTTTGTCATTTTTTTCTTTACTCACATTTGAGGAAAAAACTCCAGCAATGTGAAAGGAATCACCATATGGAGGGGTAAACTGCAGGAAGTATCCATGCTTTCCCTTATCTCTCAGGGAGATGAACATATTCCATGTACTGGTGGATAAAGTGCCATTGTCTTGTTGGACCATTTGATTGTGTTTTACCCCCTTGTAGTACCACAATGATTGTAGAAGGTTTTGCACTTTCTCAACACTCTAAACACATGTCTAGGTTTGGCTGCCTAGACATGACTGTGACACAGTATTCATTGACTTGGGATATTTAGTTGTTTGTGGCAATTTCCTTTATTTTTACATTTAGATTACCATCTAACGCTAAAAGTTACTCTTTAAAAACAACAATTTAATAACACTGTTGAGTGTAATCTTTAGCAAATCTCAAAACGAATGTCAATTTTTCATACTGTACATTGTAATAATGTGCAGTGTTGTTATTCTTAGCAAAAACTAATAATGAAACTATTAAAAATAAATTTTGGTAATTGAAATAAAGCTGAAATGAAATATAAATATTAAATTAAATCTTAAACCAAAATTAGAAATGTTGACTTGGCAACTAAGTAAGTTTAAGTTGAAGTACTAAAATTGATAAAACTAAAACTGAAATAAAAATAAATTAAAGCTAAATAGAAATAAAAAAATGAAAATTATGAAAACATAACAAAATGACTAAAACTTAAATTAAAGTTAAACAACTGGAAACAAAAAAAAATTAAGCTAATTCAAAATAAATAAATACTAAATTAGTATATAAATAATAATGAAATAACATATACTGTGATGGCTAAAGGGATAGTTCACTCAAAAATGAAAATTTTGTCATTAATTACTCACCCTCATGTCATTCCAAACCGTAAGACCTTTGTTCATCTTCAACACAAATTAATATATTTTTGATGAAATCCAAGAGCTTTTTGTCCCTGCATATAGACCGCAAGGGAACTACCACGTTCAAGGCCCAGAAATGTAGTAAGGACGTTGTTAAAATAGTCCATGTGACATCAGCAGTGATGTAATGTAACAAAGTAATAATACTTTGTTACAGTAATTAAGTATGTTTTGGGAGAATCTGTACTTTACTTGAGTTTTTATTAGGGTTGCAAAAAGGTGGAAAATTTCCAGTAAATTTCGGAAATATTCCAGGAATTTAGGAAACTTTCCAGGATTTTTTTCCACCATTTTAGAGAGTATCACAATGAATACGCACGCTTTCCTGCATACGCACGCAGTTTTCACGCTTTCCCGCATACGCACGCAGTTTTTTTCAAAACTGAAGTTGAGCCACTGATGTCACATGGACTGTTTTACCGATGTCCTTACTACGTTTCTGGACCTGGGAACATTACAGTTGCGTTGCTGTCTATGCAGGGTTTGAGAGCTCTCACATTTCATCAAAAATATCTTAATTTGTGTTCCGAGGATGAACGAAGGTCTTACGGGTTTGGAACGACATGAGGGTGAGTAATTCATGACAGAATTTTCATTTTGGGGTGAACTAACCTTTTAAAGCATTTTAACATTATTAAAAGTTCATAATGATTGACTGATACAGTCTTCACTTGTTTGTTCACATCGAGTTCACAGTTTTAACGTTCATGTTTCCTTTATTTTCATGATCTGAGGTAAATTATCCATTGTCGCTTTCAGTATGACTATAAAGTAGAGGTCGACCGATAGTGGATTTTGCCGATACCGATAGCTAGGTTGGACCACACTGGCCGATACCGATTAATTAACCGATAGTTTTAAAATTGATACTGAACAAAAACTAAAATAGTGCTTTATTAACAAAAACAGTACTTAACCATACTAGTAGTAGTAGTAAAAAAAAAAGTAAATGTTGAAATTAACACACTCTAAAAAGGAACAATACTTACACATCTTTCATTAATCTTAATGCTACAAATGGACTCTTATTTTAAAGTGTTACCATTTCATTTTGTAATTTAAAGGAAAACTATGTGAATGGCACTCTGTGGCGCGGCAGGATTTTCTGTCGGCTGCATTTAAATCCACGTCTGAAGTTTCCCGCTCTGTTCAGCGTGCAGTATTACGCATCTAAACAAATAGCACGTGCTGTCAGTGATTTCAACCACTAGAGACCGCTCTCGCACCGTGTAATGACAGCAGACTTTTCTCAGCCGCTCCAGCAATGGATGCAACCCGGAAAACTATCGGCATGGATTTTTGTCAATAACCGATAGTTCCAGCAATCAACTATCGGTGCCGATTAATCGGTAAAACCGATACATCGGTCGACCTCTACTATAAAGGTCACGCTAAATAATATTCAAACTCACTTTAGACACTTTTAACAGTAAATAAAGCAATAATCAGTACCTGAGATTATCATTGCCATAGTTTATATGCTGTTGTTTCAGCCATTAGAAAGGACACCATTTACTGTCCAGTAGTTTTATTCAGGCACCTGACTGGAGAGACTCATCTGTGGGTTAGTCAGACTGTTTTATTATGCATTTGGAGAAGCTGTAACACCTGTTAGCATTGTATATGCTTTTTCTTTAATCCTCACAGGATTTTCAGTCCTCTACGCTGAAAATTCACAATTGATGTGTATCTATATCAATGTAAATGGGAACAAAACTGCGGTCCAGGCCTCCTGATAGCAGTTAAAATGGCAAGAGATAGATTGAAGTCATCAGAGGCCCAGCATGTGCTACTAGCTCTTACTTTAGGTTAGCAACACACTGATGATCAATCAATGATGAGAACGAGAGATAGTCTGGAACATTGCCTGGCTGTTAAAATGCCTGTCCAGGTGACTGATCAGTAGTCAAGACCCAGTCTATCCATTTCTTCTGTGTTTACAAAGTCCCTGTACTAGGGTGACCATACGTGCCATTTTCCCAGGACGCGTCCTGGCCAGGATTTCTATATTGCTTAAAATATCGAGGTATTTTGATGTCATACACAGATCGGTCTGCAAACGCAAACAAAGCCAAAACCTAGATATTTTAGGCAATATAGAAATCCTGGCCAGGACGCGTCCTGGGAAAATGGCACGTATGGTCACCCTACCCTGTACAGCAAGCTAGTTCACTTGGTGGCCATCTTGGAAACACCACCAGGCAGTTCTTTCCACTTAAGCCCAAAGTGTACTTCAGTTTTGATGCTGACGCTTGCCGTGCAGTTGAACAAAGTAATCAAAGTATACTCCGTTTGATAGCATGCGCAAACACAGCCGTTCAACACATGCTTTCTAGAACGTTTCATCTTTTGCACTACAGTGTTTCTTTCCGGAAGTTACAGGCGATAAAAATGTCTTTGTACTTTAAACTAGAATTGCGAGTGTCTCTTAAACCGTATGGTCACCCTACCCTGTACAGCAAGCTAGTTCACTTGGTGGCCATCTTGGAAACACCACCAGGCAGTTCTTTCCACTTAAGCCCAAAGTGTACTTCAGTTTTGATGCTGACGCTTGCCGTGCAGTTGAACAAAGTAATCAAAGTATACTCCGTTTGATAGCATGTGCAAACACAGCCGTTCAACACATGCTTTCCAGAACGTTTCATCTTTTGCACTACAGTGTTTCTTTCCGGAAGTTACAGGCGATAAAAATGTCTTTGTACTTTAAACTAGAATTGCGAGTGTCTCTTAAACCCCTCACACTAGTGCTTGCTTGTCAACACAGGGATCTATTCCCAGATAGCACACGTACGTCTGCAAGATGTCTGTTAAAGATCGCTTCATCTGGAAAGCATCTGCTGTGTACAAACATCTGATAGATGTCTTTAATATGTCAGTTTTACATACATTCTAAATCATAAACATCTTAAAGACATTTTCTAATTGTCTATTGGACATCTGATAGGAAACATCCTATAGACATATTGCAGATGAGCAAACACTCTAAAAATATGTCTTGCAGACGTCAAATAGACGCCTCCTTGATGTACGTGTGTTATCAGGGTTATTGTTGCTGTCGCCAGTAATTTTTTTGTTGTTGTTTGTTCAGTCTCATCCATTTTTTTTCAGCAATATTTAAAAAATGGAAATATAGTACTTTCACCTTTGTCCACATAAATACACTCACGTAAAGCGATAAATACTATATAGTAAATCTTAACTCCTTGACCATTTTATTGCCCACCTCTGTATATAAAGTTGGAAATACATTACATTAACTTTATCTGCATATGTATGGCACGTTCACATAAACTGATATATACTATATAGCAAATCTCAACTACTATAGATATCTAATGTTGTTAAATGTAACTATAAGACAAATATATAAGAAATTGTAAGCATTAACATCATGATTTTCTGTAAAGCTCTTTTGAAATTATGTGTATTGTGAAAAGTGCTAACTAAAATTGACTTGACTGTGAAACAATGGGCCGGGCCAGTGTTTACATCATGTGCACTGCGCAAACCCTAGTATGCACATACAGTAAAAGCCAAAGTATACTTTGGCCTTCATTCACCCCATTTAGAAAGTTCTTTTAACTAAAAGGCAAGAGTTTTGTCCATTTCTTCCCTGGTTGTCAGGTTTACTGCTTATCTCTTCTCTAAAGCGCACAAATGGTCTGAAGTTTGGCAACCAGTTGCTGCCATTGTTTTAGTTGCTATCATGCCATGCCTGCATAGTTTCGAGATATAATACATTGATGATGATATGCAGTCCCAAATGCTTCATTAATCAAAACCATACCCGATGACATTTTTCACAACTTCTGAAACTGTAGAGAAGATCGGCAATACATCCTGGCCAACGGTGAAACATAATCCAACATCTGGGTTAAGTAACTCCGCTCGAGATTTGGGTGTGAGCCTCCTCCCGAGGGAGTTGAGGTGGATTTGTTCTTGAATAACTACAGGAAGGGAGTCTAGTTTTGTTTTTGAAAGGATACATGAGCTTTTGTTACAAAATAGTGTGATTGGGATGATCCATTACTCATAGTTGTCTGAATTAAACTTGACGGAGTAGTATTGGACATCGATTACACTACATATGATGTCATATGTATGTAAAAACGATCGTTTTTACATTACATCTATCACTTTGTGATGTGTAATTGCTTTCTTCCTAAAAAATGTTTATTGGTTTTGATGACCTTACATGAATGTCTCTTTCCTCTGAATTGACAAAGTACAGAGCAGTTCTTTGGAATGGAAATCTAAATGATGGCTGTTTATGGAGTCAATATAATGCCACATATATATGCAAAAGAATAAAGTTTTGCAAACGAAAATAACGTTTTGCAAACAAATTAAAATGAAAATATTAAGAAAAAATAAATGTGATTTTTGCAAACAAAAATAAAGAACTGCTAAATTAAATGAAAAAAATTAATGAAACGGCGCAAAAGCAATGATTTTGCAATACATATTTTCCATGGCCATATCTACTCATTTATTTGCAACGCTGCTTTTATTTTGCGTTTCAGTCAAGTTTGAGCTTGCGATACGTTTTGACATGGGGGTGGAGTCAAGGGACGGGGCGTGTACAACAGGCCTGGGCATGCCTCCCTGGAAGTGACGTCATAGGCCCGAGACGCAGTTCACTGATCCAGGTACCATCATGAGCAGAGGCATGCTGGTGGATCGTTTCCTTTTATTCACTAGCATTAAAACACGCTTGTTTTCGATTTATTAAAGGGGTCATATGA
>NW_015505895.1:244930-256754 GCF_001515645.1 Sinocyclocheilus grahami
CCGCCTTTCTGAAACGCGTTGATTTTTACAAAGCTCATTGGTCTGGTCAAAGCGAGGTGTGCTTTGATTGGCCAGCTATCCAGTGGGTTTTTGATTGACCGAATACCTCAAGCGTGTAACAGAAATGTTACGCCCCTACCATACTGTGATGCCCTGCCCGGCCGGAGCGACGAGACAAAAACATTAAAGCCCATTGTAAACGAGGCATTTGTTGCATCCAGTGGGGACATAATTACGGATTATAATGACTTATACTGTCTTTATGCACCAAGAACTTGTAACACTCCAAAGAGAAAGGAAAAAATTTAATCGCATCATATGACCCCTTTAAAAATAGCCGTGAACTTAAAACAACAGGATAAAAACATTTAGTTGATGACTAAAAATAACCATTTTATGACTCTAGACATTGTGAAGACAGTGGCATAATACGGTGACATACGTTTTTTAGCCATATCAAAACAGTAGTCATGTGCATGGGTAAATTTTACCCACTGGCGCTTTTAGGTATACAGCGACCTCTGGTGGTTTAAGTGTTAACCATTATCTTAGGCTACCGGACTGTATTGCACGCGATGTAGACAGCATACGAATGAAGTTTATTATGAATAAATGTTACATAAAGTACATAAAATAAAAAAGGCCTACAAGAAAATTTTTTTATCCATCCCACAAGTCTTGTAAGTCCATGTATTTTATTGTTATTGTTATTATTATTGGTAATATTTTTATATTCTTTATGTATTTGATTTATTTTCCCTTCATTTCGATCTCTTTACTTAACGTTCAGGGCTGCGTTTCCCAAAAGCCTAAATTGATTGTAGAACCATTGTCATCATCTGGCTTACAATGATTTTGGGAAACGCAGCCCTGAAGAGTTTTGTAAATAATAGCCTATACTGTAAATGCCCGACATGCCAATAAAGCTTTGATTATGCTATATGACAGGAATTTTTTTACTGGAAGTGCAGTTTAGAGGATGAATTTAACAATAGCCCTATAAATACCCTAACCCTATAATTATAAAGTACTAGAATTATAAATAAATAATTCGCGTAGTTTCATTTGTAAATGAAAACACCACTCATTTATCATCACATACGGGCTTAAATGCAATCATAAAGTCAAAACTTTATTGGCATAATTGTCAGGCGTTTACAGTATTTGCAAAATATATGGTAGCATATACTAGCATTACACAGAAAGTTAATTAGGTAAAGCGATACATGAACTTAAAGGGGAAATAATTTTGTTCCCTCAATAGGATCTCATGACCACGGCATATTATCAGGTTCCCACAAATTAATATCTCGTGGCCACGACAAAACGAAACCAAAAAGACTCGAGCTTCATTTTTTTTAAATCTCACAGTGACAGTAATTTCTTAATTTAGGCCAGGAGTTATGTAAATGAAAAACGAAGTCAAGATCGATATGAAGCTTTTTTATACTTTTTTAATGATGTAAGTTATAGTTTATGAAGTTAATTGCATTCTTTTGCATTCATTTAGTTAAGCAAATGAAACAATACACATTTTAATGCTATAAAAGTGTGCACATTGAGAGAAATAACAAGCAGATGTTCATGTTAACAACTTCTTTAACTTGAGCAAGCGCTGCTAATACACATATACATTTGTTAATAAAGTTAATCGAAAACATGCATGTTTTAATGCTAGTGAATAAAAGGAAACGATCCACCCGCGTGTCTCTGCTCATGACGGTACCTGGATCAGTGAGCTGCGTCTCGAGCCTATGACGTCACTTCCAAGGAGGCATGCCCAGGCCTGTTGTACACGCCCCCGTCCCTTGACTCCACCCCCATGTCAAAACAGTGCCAGAAAGTGAGACGCGCAGAAACGTGAAGCGCAAAGGGAAAAACGGTATCGCAAACTCAAACTGGACTGAAACGCAAAATAAAAGCACACTGTAAATAGGTTGCTGTAAATTTTACACTAACTTACTGGCAGCTGGATGCCAGTAATTTACTGTAAAAATGTTTACAGTATTACGGCAATTTAATTTACAGTACAATAATGTCTTTACTGTATTTTATTTACAGTATCAGTACTGTAGAGTTTATTTTCATTTAGTTTAAACATTTTTTACCTGTAAAAAACAATCCAATTGTGGTACTGCACTGTAAACCATGATTTTTACCTCAGGCTGCACCCTCTTTCCAAAATTCCACCTAATCTGTGACTTTCAATGCATTTGGTGCCACAAATGTTGACTGTCTGAATGAACCTGCAAGCACAAGAAAAAAAGAAAATTTTTCAAAGCAGTGTTTACAGAATTTGCCTCAACTGTCAAACTTGTTGGTGCTGTATGCACTTTGACGTTAATAAAAACGTTATATACTACACCTGAACGCGCCTACAAGGAAGGCAATTTATTTACCTTGATAATTAGTTGATAACCCATCATATTCAAATGATTAAAGCTCCATTTTTTACAATGCATTCTCAATCAGTAGAGCAAAGTGCTGAAATAATGGGTTTGATTCCAGGGGCAGTTCTACAGTGAGTGGATATCCGGGGCTTAGTATTTTTTGAAACGTGCAGTGCTCATGCCTATTCAACATGTGCTAGCATGTTCCTCTCTTTAAAAAGTCAACCTGTTCTGTGAGTTAGTGGAGAACAGCAGCTAGAGGCTAATTTGGCTAATTTAGTGACATTAAAGTTAGTTAAGCTGATGGAAGCTCACCTGTTGTTAGCACCGCTACGACGGCAATCACAAGACTCCAATACACCTCCGATGCAGACGACATGACCGCAAACATGAAAATTAAAATACAAAAGATGTTCTTAACAGTGGTGTTTCTTCACTCAGTTTTCCTCAGTAGGTTGTTAGCTCGCTGTTTTATGTTAACGTTACGTCTGTCACTGAATTTAGGGGCCGTCTCTAAAGTTACATACGACATTGGTACACACTTTCTGACTTAAATAGCATTTGAAGAGAATTACCTTACTTGCGATAAAGAGGCAGAGTAGAGAAGATAACTTACTATGCTTCTCTTTGTTCAACTAAGTTAGTTAACTTCGGCTAAATTACATTATTAACTTACCAGTTGATGTTATCATTGATACTATGTCATTCACAAGAAGAGGATCCAAAATACACCTTCGACGTTGCAGACCACATCCAGACTAGAAATCTGAAAATAACAAACAAAAGAAGTACTAGAAAATACTGTTTAAAATCTCCGCTGAAACAGTAGGTTTGCCTAACGCACTTTACCTCAGTATTTCACGTTAATTTGCTGTTAAGGTTAAATAACGACTCGCCAGAGGAGCTAACTTGCATTAAAGGGCAGCAGAACATACAAACGTGTTTCTCGGTTTAACTAAGGTTTATTTCGTCTAATATAGGTGACCTTAACTTACTCACCAGTCGATGTTATCAGCCTTTTGGCGGCATTCCGGCCGTCAGTCAGAAAACAAGACTCCAACTCCCGACATGAAAAATGACACAATGAATAATGTTAGTTTGGTGTTAACAAGTGAAAACATCTTAAAATATCGCAGTTTTGCATAAAACAGAAATAATATTCTAACCTTTTGTCGAGTTAACGGTGCATTTCGCTTTTGTCCTTTTACGGCCACTTCCACCAAACAGTCAAAAAAGAACTCCTTTGCCATTGGTCAGTTTTTCGCGGGCAAGTTCACTACTGTAAATTGATTTACAGTAGGGACCGTATATTTTTCCATAATACTTTGCTGTTTACAGTTAAATACTGTATACACTTTACAGTATCTTACTGTACATATTACAGTAAAATACTGTTAAAATGACAAAAATTGGTTACAGTGCAGCGTTGTAAATAAATTAGTAGATATGGCCATGGAAAATATGTATTGCAAAATCATTGCTTTTGCGCTGTTTCATTTATATTTTGCAATTCTTTATTTTTGTTTGCAAAATTTCTTTTTTTCTCGCAATACTTCATTTTCTTTTGCAATTCATTATTTTTATTTGCAAAAAGCACATTTATTTTTTCTCAATACTTTCAATTTTCGTTTGCAATACTTTATTCTTTTGCATATATATGTGGCATTATATTGACTCTATAGCTGTTCCATCTGATGTTTTCTTTGAAATCAAGGATCAATGCACCTGCATGGCCAGAACACTGTAAAAATCACTTTGTGATTTTGCATGGACATCTTACATGGATGTAGTAAAGCATGGCTTGCTGGGAAGTGTATTCTGGTTTCACAAATAGGTCTATTAAAAACTTGGAAATGTCATCTAAATGCTGAGTTAGTACAAGGTTGCTGTTTCCTGATATATATGTCAAGTTCTTTGGAAAGTAGTACTATGACTCATTAAGTCTTAAAGGTCTTAAAGTCCTAAAAACAAAAAAAGATGTCATCATTTGCTCACCACCCTCATGTCATTGCAAACTTTTTTGGAAAAACAAAAAGCTACTTTGAGATATATATATATATATATATATATATATATATATATTGCGTGTTTATTTTAGATCTAAAAAGTGTGCTCGTCAGTGCAGCCAAAGACAGAACAGTTAGCATGTTTCGCTCAAACTTTCGCAATGGCATTAGAACTGGTACACTGTTGTCGCTTGCGAAAACACAATGACGGCGCCGTGGGTGGAAACTTACAGATTAAGGGCCGGTAATATTATAATGAGATCCTGTTGCCACATCACCAAGGGAGCGAAATCAGATGTGCTCATTTTCTCAGACGCTTGCAGAAAAAGTCTTACCAAAACAAAGTTACTGGGTTAATCTTTTTCACGTTTCCTTGGTTGGTAGATGCATTGGAGACCTGATTATAGCACTTACAGCCTGGAAAAGTCAGATTTTCATGATATGTCACCTTTAATAGTTCGGTTTGATGCGGTTTGATTTTTGATGCCATGATGTCAGACTACATCTGAGGCTGTATATCTGCAAAGCTTTGACATATTGACAGCAAACTTTGTGTGGGCTATTGTCACCTCACACTGACCACACCACATCGATTTGATAACAGCGCCACCTATTGGTCAAAAGTGATAAGCCATTTAATCATATTACTAGTGGTTGTATTTATGATTTTTCAGTCATTTTGGCTAAAATCATCTTAAAATGGCTTTAATTACTCATTGCTACAGTTGGTCTGATGCTTGCTTCTGTAGTGCTTGGCGCCTTAATTGCTGCTTGCAGCTATATTATTTTTCATGGTTTCATTGTCCAAACAAGTCAATGCTGTTTTATACTCAGATGACATTCATTGTATGGACAAAAACACTTGAAACATTTTTCAAATTTGGAAAAAAAATTAATTCTGGTTGTTTTTCAAATAAAATTGCAATTTAAAATGCTTTTGTTTTAAATCCAGATTTTTTTTGTGCTTGTAGGACAAATTTGTGTGTGATTATACATCAGTATAGAACAATATGACATCAATTTGGATAAATAATAATAATAATAATAATAATAAATTTAAATATTTAATAAGAAATATTAAGAATAAGAAAATAAGAAATATTCGTAACATTTCACTGTAAAATAGTGGTCAAGAAAAAAAAATGTTTTACTTCACAGTTCAACTGTAAAATGACATGACAAATAATCATGGCTGTCTCCATTTTTTTGTGTTCCACCAATAAAAGAAAGCCATGCAGTTTTGGAATGACATTAGGGTGAGTGAATGATGACATTTTTGGGTGAACTATTCCTTTTAAATGTCACAACAGTGTCTTCCTGATTGTGGCTCAATAGGTTTAAGTCAGTGCCCGCTGATTCATTTCGTAAATTAGCTGTTCTGGTGAAACCACATCTTCAAAGTCTTTTTGATAGTCATTTGCTGTGAGTTATCATTTTATTGAGTCATTCCCCGTCTCTTTTCATCATCCCTTCTCCGTCTGTTCTCTCATACCGTCTTCAGGCAGCCACATTCACACGCATAAATAAAAGACAACGCTAATGTTTGCCTTCCAGTGGGTTTCTCTCCCTGTCCTCTCACTAGGTGTTCCCGCTTTGGCTTGTGTTCCTTTCTAATGCAGACCAGACAGGCCTGGCTGGTGTGTGTGCTGATAGATTATTGGGTCTAATGTGGCTCAGAGTGTGTCAGCAACGACTTTCCCACGTTGCACAAAGGGGCCTCCTACGAGTCGGGGCCGCAGCCACTCTGCCTGCACCTGTAACCAGAAAATCGACCGCCCCAACATCCTGGCCGGGTCCCATGTTGCACTTGGCATTTCCTCCAAGCGTCTGGGACCACGCTTGACATGCAAGGGCAGGCTCCGCCTCCCTCAGAGGGGCTGTGGTCAACCGAGCGCAGAACCCCTTGGAATTCTGGGAGAGAAATGCTGAATCACTGTTGGAGCAGACAGGAGACATGCAGTATGCTGGCGCAGAGATGTGGCTCCGAACACACATGTGCTGGAATGATTTTACTATCATTAAAAAACTATAGACAAAACCTCCCACTCAGTTACTGCAATCAAGAAAGGAATCACCATAAAAAACCAGTAGACACATTTATGATGCTGAACTGAAACAACAACAACACAAGCACACGCTAAATAATCATAACATACGTTTTTATTATTTTATTTTTATTTTATTTATGAAAATATAAGTATTAGATGAAAAATGAAAATGTATCTAATTTAACTCATTGCTTTTGGTATTTTTATCTATATACAGTGTTTTAGACCACATTGAGACCACTATTTAAAACCTGAAAATGTTTAGTATCTTAAGTTATTTAAAACAAAGAAAGTTACCTGATGAAGAAATATTTCTAATAAATATTGTTTAAGAATATAATGTAAAAGTACACGTTCTACTGCAGATTTGTAATTTGCGAATTTTTTTTATTTCTTAAAATGTAAATATTAGATGAAATCAATTGTTTAAATTGAAGTATTAAAGTTACTAAAACTAAAAATGAAATAAAATAAAATGAATACTAAATAGAAATATATAAATAAAGGGACTAATAAAAAAGCACATAACAAAATTACTAAAACATAAACTAAAATTGAAATCAAAACTGAAAGTATAAAAATGTAATCCAATTTAAAATATTAATAATTGCTAAAATAATAAAACAACACTGAAATATAAAATCAAAATCAAAATCAACCCTATGATTAACTCATGCTTTTAATTGTCAAAAAAATGATCATTAAAAGCCCGGGAGATACGTTTATGGTGCAGAACTGAAACAACAACAACACCACAAGCACATACAAAATTATCATATTTAGTTATAATTATCATATATAACATATTTTAAGTTTAAGTACAATTTGTTTAAATAACGTTTAACATAATTTTACCGTAAATGTTTTATTATTTTATTTCATTTTAATATTTTCTTTCTCCATGTTTAACACATGCTTTTATTTATTGGAATTTCAAAATACGATTTGAAATATAAGGTTTGTGCTGAACCAATTATTGCAAGAATTAAGGAGACCTAACACACATAGTTTCACCCAATCTCATGTTAATCTTGAGTACCTATAGAGCAGTACTGCAGCCTGCATATCTCCAAAAAGTCTTTAGTTTTATCATATTTATAAAAGAAAGATACAGCTTTACAATTCTCTCCGGAAACAGCCGAGCTCCTGGAAGCGTGCCGTGGGCGGAGCTAAAGATTGACGAGCACTTGACCTCCGACTGCCAACAAAACACAGACATTTGATGCAGTTTCACTTACCGTCTGCAGTTCTGAATCATGACCGGGATCTTTTATAGCTGGGACCGCTCCATTTTTCAGTATCAAACGATGTGCAAATCCAGCGTCGAACTGGGCCTTGTTTATAAAACGTTCGTCAACAAACACGCTTGTGAAACTGGGCACGCTCTTGCTCTTGCTCTGGTCGATGTGTGTGCGGGAGCGCTCTTCCGGGAGAAATGCCCATATAAGGAGTTCCACCCTTGTTTATGTCATGAAGAGCCACGATCGGAAAAAAACTCTCCGAAACTTGTTCGAACCCGGAAGTAAGCTTTTTAGCGCAGAAATACTCCGTCATACGTCCAAATAGTTTTTTGAAATTTTGTCCATGCTTAGCATGAGAATCCAACTCTTTAACAGTGTAAACAACTCTGAATGCATGAAACAGCATTGTACCCCCCTGTTTTTGAGACCCACATTGCTGATTTATATGGTTGTACTAGTTACTCGTCGTTGTGGAATTATTATGATACAATTTTATTGAGCAGGAATATAGTTCTGCATTTCATTATCAGGCATGTAACACTATCTTTTCTTCTTTCCTGGTGGCTTTGGCATGGGCTCTGACTTCAACATTTCCCAGATGGCTTCAATTGGTATCCAGCGTCGAACTGGGCCTTGTTTATAAAACGTTCGTCAACAAACACGCTTGTAAAACTGGGCACGCTCTTGCTCTTGCTCTGGTCGATGTGTGTGCGGGTGCGCTCTTCCGGGAGAAATGCCCATATAAGGAGTTCCACCCTTGTTTATGTCATGAAGAGCCACGATCGGAAAAAAACTCTCCGAAACTTGTTCGAACCCGGAAGTAAGCTTTTTAGCGCAGAAATACTCCGTCATACGTCCAAATAGTTTTTTGAAATTTTGTCCATGCTTAGCATGAGAATCCAACTCTTTAACAGTGTAAACAACTCTGAATGCATGAAACAGCATTGTACCCCCCTGTTTTTGAGACCCACATTGCTGATTTATATGGTTGTACTAGTTACTCGTCGTTGTGGAATTATTATGATACAATTTTATTGAGCAGGAATATAGTTCTGCATTTCATTATCAGGCATGTAACACTATCTTTTCTTCTTTCCTGGTGGCTTTGGCATGGGCTCTGACTTCAACATTTCCCAGATGGCTTCAATTGGTATCAAATCTAATATCACGAGCCCTACAATGAAATGGAAGTTCTCTATTAGCTGAAACTAAGTAACTGGAACATTTATGGAAAAGTATATGTAGATCAAATGACCCTTAGTTCAGTATAATTCAGTACACTGCACATGTCTGTTTCAGTTTTAGACTTTTCTCTGTTCAAGTTTAAACAATCATGAAAGCGTTTAGAATAGTCAGTGGCCAATGATGCTGTATACTGCCTGCAAGGTTTCATCTCAAATGAACTATATTCTGCTGAAATAAAACTTAGGCCTCTTTCAACTTAGGGCTGAACGATTTTGGAAAATAATTTAATTGCAATTTCTTTTTACCAATATTGCGATTGCGATTTAATATGCAATTATAATTACTTATTTTTTTACGATGAAATTAGGTGATGCATGAATTGATATGAATGCCATTTTTATTTAACAACTACAATCACAGTATATTGACTGATTTGTTGAACTCCAACCTTGTAAGCATGTAGGCTAATAATTATTATGACAACATAAAGCACTGACAAATAAGCCTGGTGTAAACATTAATATGAAAGTCAGTAACAAATCACACAAGCTAAAGTAGATTGCAGAAATATAAAAACAAATCTGTTGCTTTACCACACTCAGTATTTAGGTCATTCAAATTCACTGTAATAAACATATAGGCCTATGTAAACATGTTGATTACACTTTTTAAACACTGTCTGTTAACTTTGGACAGGCTTTAAATAAATAAATAAGAATATATATATATATATATATATGGTGGTGTGGTGTGCGGGAGTATTAAAATATAGATAATTTAATCATAAAATTACTATTGTTTTGCATTAATAAGTGCAGTTACTAATAATATTACATGTTCATTTCTTGTTTATTTTTCTTTTGTTTATACAGATTTGACAGTAAAGCACTAAGCTTGAGTTAAGATGCATCCAAAATGTACATTTATTAACAACAATAATAGGTGCAAAATCAAATTTTTATATAGAAAATGTATATATTCCTCTCTTATTAAATGTCCCATTATTCTTCTAGTATATGGAACTGACCAACTTCAGTGATTATGTGTGATTTAGTAGCAAATTGAAAAGTTTGTTTTTCAAGGCACTTTGCGACTTTTCTTACTTCAAGGGGTCATATGATGTTGCTAAAAAGAACATTATTTTGTGTATTTGGTGTAATGAAATGTGTTTATGCGGTTTAAGGTTAAAAAACACATTATTTTCCACATACTGTACATAATTTTTTCTCCTCTATGCCCCGCTTTTCTGAAACGTGTCGATTTTTACAAATCTCATCGGTCTGAAAAGCAAGGCGTGCTGTGATTGGCCAGCTATCCAGTGCGTTATGATTGGCTGAATACCTCAAGCGTGTGACAGAAATGTTACGCCCCTCACCATACTGTGATGATGCCCTGTCATGCCGGGGCGATGATTCAAAAACATGAAAATCCATTATAAACGAGGCATTTGTTGCATCCAGTGGGGACATAATTATGGATTATAATGACTTATACTGTCTTTTTACGCATTGCTTTGCATCGCGCCGCGTAAACATAAAACCATGTCTGCATTTGTGATCGGAGAAATGACAAACAACAAACCCTACTCTACACTGCCCAAAAAACTCACTTTAAATATAAAAAAACATACTTACAATCTGTGAGTCAGAACTCGCATTGTAGTCTATTCTACCAGGATCAGTAAACTCCTCCATAAAATGTGCTGCACACATCTGAATATTTGGGTTGAAACGGCGCGGTCGGCGGATTCGACAAAGGAGGCTTGCGGCAAGCACATGTGACGACCCCGGGCTGGACTCCACTTCGTCCACGGTGAAAGCCGATCCGGTGATCCACAGCGCAAAGTTGTTGTATTTCCTCAGCAACCAGCACGGATCAGCTCCAGGCATGACGAAGCAGATATCGTCCTCTTTTGGAAGACATGGCGGCGGCGACAACAACAATACTACAGCGAGAATAAAAGTTACGCCTTCTTTCTTTGCGTGAACATTTGGGAGGCGTTATGCTAATCTTCCCACATCGTGACGTAGACATGTGGGGGTGTGTTAGAACGAGCCATTTTAGGTAGGCGTGGTTGACTCTTAACTTTTATAAAGAATATATCTTTGGATTTGAGACTTTAGTCTTTGCAACTTTACAGATCTTCTTTATGCACCAAGAGCTTGTAACACTCCAAAGAGAAAGGAAACATTGAAATCGCATCATATGACCCCTTTAATACACAAAAAAGATCTGATTTCTTGATGATTTGATATTTTATAATAGTGATTTTATCATTTCAAAATATAGAGAAAAAGTAGAAATGGATGACTAATAAACCAACAAGTGCCCCTCTGCTGCCGTCTGCTGGTTATAATTGTGATTTTATGTATTATTTTTTTTTTCATTTTACATAAGTATTTGTTTACCACAAAGTATAATGTTGGTCATCCCATTAAAAATAACTTTAAAACTGGATCATTTTAGAGCTTTAAAGTGCTGGAAATAGATAATAATAAACTGATAAACGGTCCGCGCTGCAAAGCTGAAAGCGCGGTTAAGTTTCGCTTTCATTTCATTTGCTGTTTGATGTTTCCCAAGTGCAACAGAAATAGCAGCACTTATGAGTTGGACAATGTGGTGGTCATGCCAGCGCGACCGCTCACAAAAATTAGTTGCACCGGCAGAAAAATGGTCGCAGTCTGGAGCCCTGTATATATATATATATATATATATATATATATATATATTGCCTTATTATATATATTATCCTAAAGTCGAAGTCTTCAGTAATGAAATACACCGTAACACTGTTACTCCGCGTGTAGTGTGCCAGGTTTTCACAACAAAACCCACCCAATTGCTGCTCAACACTAGCCCAAAACTAGCCCAATCGCGTTTCAAGGGGGGTCCACTGGTAAAAATCCCATTCCGGGGGGGGGGGGGTTAACTTCACGTTTTTTGGGGGTGGTACC
>NW_015505895.1:257185-266200 GCF_001515645.1 Sinocyclocheilus grahami
GTACACGTTTTTTGGAGGGGTTCCCCTGGTAAGATTTGCACTCCAGGGACTAAATATCACGTTTTTGGAGGCAAACCGGGGACTTGGCAACACTGTAGCGTGCAAACTTGATGCTTCCTCTGAAGACTGCTTAGATGAGTTCGACTTGAAGCAGCGGTGCTCAGACCGATCAGTGTGTGTCATCAAAGTACTGCGAGAGCTATAAGAGAGCGGACGTCTCCTTATGCCTTCTCTCGCCGTACTTTGATGTAGGGCTGCACGATTATGACAGAAATCATAATTGTCGATTATTCCCTTGAAATTGTAATTGCGATTATTAATTACGATTATCACAATTTACATTGAATGATGTTTATACCATTGTTTGATGCAACTGCATGCAGTATTTTTATATGAAAATAAACAAGCTGAAAACACTCTAACTGAAAAACCTTTAGTGCTTTTCTATAGTATTAAGCCTCAAATTATAAATATACATTATTACATTATTAACTATACATCGGATTGGTTTCTTCTTTTAAATGATAAAAATATGAATGGTATTATAGTGTTATACTAAAACTAAAATTAAAACAATGGAAAAACCCTTACGATAACATGTAGAAAGAAAAAAAGCATCTTAAGCACACAGAATAACAAAAGTGGACTTAGAATGATTAATTGCCGCTTTGAACGATACGTAATTGTGGCATCCATAATTGTAATCACGATTAGAAATTAGATTCATTGTGCAGCCCTACTTTGATGTCATACACCGATCGATCTTCAAGTCGAAAACATCTCTTTACTCTCACGTGTCATGTGACAGAGTGTATCTGAATCGCATTTTTTTCATATTGCGATATTATCGCTAATGCAATTAATCGTTCAGCCCTATTTCAACTGGTACATTTTATGTTAAGTCAGCTGTTCATAACCCATTTTACATTTGTAATGGGATGTACGCAACTGTTCAAAAGTTTGCTTTTTAAAAATATATTTAGTATTTTTATTCAGCATGGATGCATTAAATTGATCAAAAGTGACAGCAGTGGCGTTTATAATGCTACAAAAGATTTCTATTTCACATTTACATTTACATTTAGTCATTTTGCAGACGCTTTTATCCAAAGCAACTTACAATTGGGGAATACATCAAGCGATTCTTCTTAAAGAGGCAAACAGACAC
This sequence comes from Sinocyclocheilus grahami, assembly GCF_001515645.1. Classification (NCBI taxonomy): domain Eukaryota; kingdom Metazoa; phylum Chordata; class Actinopteri; order Cypriniformes; family Cyprinidae; genus Sinocyclocheilus; species Sinocyclocheilus grahami. The sequence continues at coordinate 258,354 of NW_015505895.1, forward strand.
AGGAATTGCTTGTAATACCAAGTTTTAGGCACAAGTACACGCTAGAAAGAGAAGGAATAAATAAAGAGAAAGACAACGTTTTTTTTTGTTAAATTAAAATACATTTTTAAAAATGCATTAATTTTTAAATAAAATAAAATAAAATAAATTAATTTTTAAAACAAAATTATTATTTTTTAAAATTAATTAATCAAATAATTGCTGTTCTTTTGAACTTTCATCAAAGAATCCTGAAAAACTTCAGTTTCCACAAAAATATCAAGCAGCTTTTTTCAGCATTGATTATAAGAAATACTATCAAATAAGAAATGTTTCTTAATCACAAAATCAGTATATTATAATTATTTCTGATGGATCATGTGACACTGACACTGAAAACAGCTTTGCATAACAGGAATAAATTACTTTTTAAAACATAAATGCAGCCTTGGTGAGCATAACTGATTTCTTTCAGAAAAATAAAAAAAACCTTACCAACCCCAAACTTTTTGGTAGTGTATTTCTGAGTGCTTTCTGATGGATAAAATCAAGTCATGCCCCACATTTTTCTATTGAATAACCTGTTTCACTTGGAAATACATCAAATTGCGGAAGTAAAAGGCGTTGTGAACAGTTGACTTGAACAAAATGTACCATTTAGTTCCAGCATCTGATTCTAAGCATTTCTAAGCGTCCAACATATTTTGACCTTGTTCATGAATGTTGCTGATGTATTTTTAATTCCCCAGTTGCTGATAAGAGCTAAAACCGTGAGAGCCTGATGATTTTGGAGAGCAGCAGCTACTTTTTAGCACAGTTCGGTCCCTAGATGCTGCAGAGGAGTGTGAATGGGTTCTCCCCGACGAGAGAAGGGGGAGAGCTGATGCTGGGTCAGTCAGTACCGTTCCTCATAAAGGCCTTAAAGTGCAAACAGACCCTTAAATCTGCCCACTGAACAGCGGCCTGACAGCCCTGCATGGGTGAGCCAAAGTTAAGATAAAGAAAGCTGGATATATGTGAAGCCGCTTTTGTTCTGGGCTCCTTCGCTTGGAGCCAATGGGAGTCATTATTTCACCAACTCATTGTTATGTCATTGACCCCATGGAAGAAGGGCCCTTTAATTTCACCATTTATTACTCTACCAATATTGTTCGGGTTCTGCCTCAGAAATAAATCTGTCTTTTCTCTAGTTGTTTTAAAGCTTTGTACACCACTCCCATCAGCCTTTGTGTCTTTAGACACTTACTTCATTGGAGCTCAGTGACAGAATTAATTAATCAAATAATTGCTGTTCTTTTGAACTTTCATCAAAGAATCCTGAAAAACTTCAGTTTCCACAAAAATATCAAGCAGCTTTTTTCAGCATTGATTATAAGAAATACTATCAAATAAGAAATGTTTCTTAATCACAAAATCAGTATATTATAATTATTTCTGATGGATCATGTGACACTGACACTGAAAACAGCTTTGCATAACAGGAATAAATTACTTTTTAAAACATAAATGCAGCCTTGGTGAGCATAACTGATTTCTTTCAGAAAAAAAAAAAAAACCTTACCAACCCCAAACTTTTTGGTAGTGTATTTCTGAGTGATTTCTGATGGATAAAATCAAGTCATGCCCCACATTTTTCTATTGAATAACCTGTTTCACTTGGAAATACATCAAATTGCGGAAGTAAAAGGCGTTGTGAACAGTTGACTTGAACAAAATGTACCATTTAGTTCCAGCATCTGATTCTAAGCATTTCTAAGCGTCCAACATATTTTGACCTTGTTCATGAATGTTGCTGATGTATTTTTAATTCCCCAGTTGCTGATAAGAGCTAAAACCGTGAGAGCCTGATGATTTTGGAGAGCAGCAGCTACTTTTTAGCACAGTTCGGTCCCTAGATGCTGCAGAGGAGTGTGAATGGGTTCTCCCCGACGAGAGAAGGGGGAGAGCTGATGCTGGGTCAGTCAGTACCGTTCCTCATAAAGGCCTTAAAGTGCAAACAGACCCTTAAATCTGCCCACTGAACAGCGGCCTGACAGCCCTGCATGGGTGAGCCAAAGTTAAGATAAAGAAAGCTGGATATATGTGAAGCCGCTTTTGTTCTGGGCTCCTTCGCTTGGAGCCAATGGGAGTCATTATTTCACCAACTCATTGTTATGTCATTGACCCCATGGAAGAAGGGCCCTTTAATTTCACCATTTATTACTCTACCAATATTGTTCGGGTTCTGCCTCAGAAATAAATCTGTCTTTTCTCTAGTTGTTTTAAAGCTTTGTACACCACTCCCATCAGCCTTTGTGTCTTTAGACACTTACTTCATTGGAGCTCAGTGACAGCGGAGTGAAGGGGCTACATAATAATGTACGATACAGCTGCATGCATAGTAAGAATGGGTCTTGATGCTCAACTAGCTGTCCAAAAACCGACTAGTCAGTTAGTGAGGTTGACTCACTTATCTATAGTTTAGATTTGTTTAGTAGCTGTGCTTTACTTGGAATGCAAACAGTTTAGATGAACTTCCTTTAAAGCACTGTAACTACAGTCATACACTTTCAGACGGATGCATCACATCTCATGCTGTTTTTATTTATTTATTTTTGAGTATTGAGTATGTATTGGTCGATATTGTGAATGCTGACCTACCCTACTTTTACATTTAGATTGCCTCTGCTGTCATCAATTGCTCACTTAGTTACATTTTAAAACACTTTTTTATTAATCAATTTATTAACACTGTTAAATGTTATCTTTAGCAAATCACAAAATACATTTTTCATACTGAATATGCGTTTTTACATACTCTTCAAACTTATAAAGATCAGTTTTCTCATTTAGCTAATTGATTTATATGTATCCATATACAGAGTCTGAGACCACATTTAAAGTAATTTTTTAAATCTGGAAATTAACCAATGTTTAGGATTCTGAGTTATTTAAAACAGAAAAGTTAACTTAAGAAATATGTCTAATAAATATTGTTTAAGAATAAAATATGAAAGTTTCTAACACAAATTCATCATTTGCAACAGATTTTAGATTATTATTTTTTTTTGTAAATGTATTTACAAAAAAAATATATGTATTAAATACTAAAAGTAGAATCATGGTGCCTAAATTCACTTTAATTCACTTCACTTTTTGAAACATTTAAAATAATTTATTTGACTTTTTACTGTTTTTTTAATATTATTTATTTAGACAAAATAGAATGGAATTTAATATTCATAGAATTTAAAATTTTCTGTGCCATTTATTGGTCATTGGCAATAACATGAATTTTAATTATTTTGATAATTATTAGTTTATCGTATCTGCTGTAATTTTTATATTGCTGTATGCACCATATATTTAACTTGATAGCATGGACGGAAAAACAAATCCTTAATTTATTTTGTTGCTTCCCTATCATCACAAGTCATGTTTTTCCCTGTCTTTCCTTCCAATTAGCAGCCGGCCTGTTTAGTTCATCTCCTGGTTGCTTTTTTAGTGTCTGTTGTTTCCATTCTAGAGTTTGTGCAGTGATAAAACTGCCAAGTTTCGATAAGATAATGCTCTTATAAATCAAAGGGCTATTTTTTCCTTTTACCTGCCTTTTTCTCTTTCACTCAACCTTTCCTTCTCTGTCTCTTGGCCCTCTCCCAAACCTAGGTACCATTACCCAGTGCCTAAGGTATTTTATGTGCAGCTGACAGTGGGGAACAACGAGTTTATCGGAGAGGGGCGGACTCGCCAAGCTGCCCGACACAATGCGGCCATGAAAGCCCTTCAAGCCCTGAAGAACGAACCCATTCCAGAGAGACCACCTCAGGTAACCTTCACAACTGTCCCACCTAACAGAACACACACTACACAGCCATGCAATCAAACCTTCTTTTAATTTCATTATTTCATAATACTTCAATTCAGCAAGGATGCATTAAAATGATCAAAAGTGATAGTAAAGACGTTTTATAATGTTACAAAAAAAAATGCAGCTTTTTCTTTCTATTCATCCTGAATACTGAAAAAATTTATTCTCACTAAAATATTCAGCAGCACAACTGTTTTCAACATTCATAATAATAAATAAGATATGTTTCTTAACCATCAAATCAGCATATTAGAATGATTTCTGAAGGGTCATGTGACTGAAGTCTGGAGTAATGGCTGCTTAATATTTAACTTGCCATTACAGGATTAAATTACAGTTAAAATATATTAAAATAAAAAAACTCTTATTTTAATTTGTAATAATATATAATAATATAATTGTTTTTACTGTATTTTTGAAATTAAATGCAGCCTTGGTGAGAATAAGAAGCTTTCTTAATAATAATAAAATCTTAATAACTTTTGAACAGTAGTGTGCATACTTATAATAATTGAAAAGAAAAAGCCCATAAAGATCCATTATTTTGTTTAACTAATTGTGTTTGGTATATTTTTCCATATATAGAGTCTGAGACCATTTTAACACCTGGAAAGTGAACGTTTTAAGATTTTGAATTATTCAGAAAAAAAAGGAAGCCAAAGAAGAAATATTTTTTATAAATATTCTGTTTAAGAATTTCTATTTTTAAAAAAATATATATAAAATACATTTTTTAATTTTAATCACTAAAGGTCTGGGACATTTTATGTGTCAGTTTCCTGTTTTCAGTCTAAGCACTTGAAAGCCTATCATGCTCTGCATATTCATAACCTGATGTCAGGTAAAAGTGATATTTAATCTTACGATCCAAGTCACGATATTTAAGAAGACACAACTGTCCTGTTTCCTCATCATCTGTCAATGTTCACAACATCATCTCAGAGCTTTAGTTTCTGTCAGAGCTGTGTTTGCACGTAGCTTCGGGCCATCCTTCAAAATACGAATTTCTCCCACCGGAAATCATATTACATTGTGCCCCAAATGCCTGGCATCGACCAAGGTTATTTAAACCGCAGCGGCACCTCTCCTGTTTAGTCATGTCCCCCTTCTGTCTCCATAATGAGGGCTTTGTCAGACGCTTCTTCCGTGTATTGCTTTACAAATTGATACACACCATACCTGTGCACACCTCAGGGCAAAACCGTGTTCGTCTGCATGTCTCCCCACTCCTGTACCATATCTCAAACCTCGAGGATGAGTTTCATGCTCACACACACACACACACACACAATGGGTTTCATTCACACGGATTTGTGTGCACATCTTTACTAGCTTTACTTTTTTAAATCACTAATTATGTGTACTTGATCCCTCATTTAGAAGTATACAGATTTAGGGTGTATTCACACCAGGAAAGCAGGAAAGTCTGCTAGTTCACTTGCTTTGGTCCAGACCAAGTGCAATGTTGATTTTTTTTGTTTGTTGCAGTTTGCTTTCACACTGCCCTTTTTGCAAGTGAACCAGAAATTGTAAACAAAACCACACGTGTGCTAAGGTCATCCATTCATTGGACAGAAATTCTCAAGCAGAGAAAAACATGAAGTGCAAAAAAAAGGCTATATCATGGAGATCGTTCATATTGCTATTTTTATTATTTTAGCTACTGATTTGGTGTTACCAGGTACTAACGCAATATGAATAAACGTATGAGCATCATTTGAGACGGCATACGGTGCTGTAATTACGACTTGCAGAAAATAAAATATATACAGTGGGTACGGAAAGTATTCAGACCCCCTTACATTTTTCACTCTTTGTTATATTGCAGCCATTTGCTAAAATCATTTAAGTTAATTTTTTTTCCTCATTAATGTACACAGTGCGCTATTAAGCACATATCCAATCATTTGTGCGAAGAGTGGAAGCTGAAGCGTGGTTCAGGACATCAGTGGAAACAAATTAAAATACACCGTCATTATTTCTCATAAAGGTAAGAATAATACATTGTTCGGAACTGTAAAGGGTCTACTTTTATTTGTGTGCACTCACAATATCAAGAAAACACTGTGCTTTTGTAAAATAAAGAAAACAAATAGGGTGCACTTTCTGCCATCTCGGTCTTGAACAGGAGGAGAAAAATGAACCGAAACTCAGCAAATATTTTCCTTACAGACATGATCTATAGAAAGCTTTAAATGACTACAAAATGAAATGATTTAAATCCAAAACAAAAACTCTTTCATTATGTAATCCGTTGCATTTCTTTCTAAAGGTGTATCCAGTGAGGAGATGGCGAGTCAGGATTGTCAACATCTTTGCGACACTGACTCATAAAACACTAGTTTATTAATAAATAATTTAAATATCTCCAACATATTCATTGTAACTTTTGCTGGGGCTTTGCGGCAAGCTTTAGCCTATTTAGCGTGCTCACGTCACGTTGCTGTACGCCATGGTCATGATAACTCATCATTTGCATGCGTTTTTAAGCATTGTGGTTTAAAAACAAGTGATTTAAGCCATTTCCAAACGCAATCAACAGCACTATATGTGCGAGCTGTCTTGTTTCTGAGCATGATTCCTGCAATTGGGTCGGATCGAGGTCGGGTCATATTCACACCTTAAACAAACTGTACCAGAGTTCGTTTGGAAGCAGACCGAGACCACCTCTTAAGCTGGGTCTTGGTGCGGTTGTTTGGACCGCACCCGAGTGCGATCGCTGTATTCACACCTGCCCAAAAGATCTGCACCAAGGGGTAAACAAACTTGAGTTCGATTCAATCGAACTAAACAAGACAGGTGTGAATATACTCTTAATGACCAGAATGAGAATAAGAGCAAATGTATGTGCATTGCAAACTTTTATGCACGTATAAAAAAGGTAACTTATGTCGTTAAAAGTGACAATAATGAATGTTACTTATTTAGGATTTATAATGTTACAAAAGATTTCTGTTTCAAACAAATGCTGTTCTTTTGAACTTTCTATTCATTAAAGAATCCTGAATGGATTGTGTTTCCACAACAATATTACACAGCACAACTGTTTTTAACATTGATAATAATAATGCTTTTTTTTCTTGAGCACCAAATCACTGAAGACTAGAGTAATGACTGCTAAAAATACAGCTTTGCATCACAGTAATAAATTACATTAAAAAATGTAAATAGAAAACAGTCATTTTAAATTGTAATAATTTTTTTTTTTACAATATTATTGTTTTTTACTGTAATTTCAATCAAATAAATGCAGCCCTGGTGTAAAAAAAAAAGTTTTATTAACCCCAAACTTTTTACATCTAAAAAAAAAACTGTAAAGAGCTGTTACCTTATTTAGAGTCTGAGACGTATTGAAATTCCTCATCTTTACTATCTTTGCTTAGAATAATCCAGATTTATTGACATTTAAACGATAATAAGAGCAACTTTTTGTTGCAGACTTTTTCCGTTTGCGCCATTATTAGTGAATGAGAACTGGTGTTTGTGGCTCAGCTGATTTTTATTGTCAAGTACACCATGTTTTGCGTCCCCTCAACACGCTCATAAACTCACAAAGCCAATTGTTTACCACGTGCTAACAGGCAAATGAGCACATGCCAGAGTTGTCGAGGGAATAAACAAGGTCGCAGTATGTACAGTAAGCACAGCTCTGAATGGTTAGTAAACAGACCTCAGGAAGCTCGTCAGTACCGTTCAAGACTGAGTAACGGGTTCCGTCCACTGGTTGTCATGGGAATGGTGCTCAGTGACTGAGCAGACTGTAAGCAGGAAATCTCTCAGATGAAGACGTGCTGACAGAAAGGCGGATATGAGGGGTTTTCAAAGAGAAGTGGATGATTAATCCATCAGAAATGTTGATTTTCAATTTGCCCTATTTAGCAGATGAGCCCAAATTATGTTTGTTAGACATTTGTTTTATATCAGTTTTACTTTTACTTTTACTTTTAGCAGACACTTTTATCCAAAGCGACTTACAAATAAGAAAAAGTAATTAAAATTAAAAGCTAAAACTCTGTAAACA
>NW_015505895.1:266435-282800 GCF_001515645.1 Sinocyclocheilus grahami
GTTTTTCCTATTTTAATTTTTCTTTTGAAAATATGGTAAAAACTGGTAAAATGTACCAATAATCACATTTAAAAAAAATATACACTTTTTGATATACCGTAAAAAAAAAAAAACAGGGTAACCCATCTGAATTAGGACATTTAGGCTATCCATCTAATAGTAGCCTACCAAAATCTTATTAACAGTAGAAGTTCAATCTTACTGTAGTCTTCAAATCTGGGTATTGTCTTACGTTTTAAAATCACAAAGAGAGTTTTGGTCCCATCAGGCTAACCTATATAGGCTTAATAAAAAACTAATAAAATTACAACATTACTACAACTGTAACTAAAACTAAAATAGATAACTAATACAAATCAAACTACATTAGTTTATCAGTAACCCTAAAAAAAAAAAAATAACACGTGATCTTTACAACACGCATTACGTTACGTATTTCATGGCACATTCGTTGTATGCGTATTTGGCGCCACCTATTGTTGTGGGTGTATTATTGACATGTCAAAGTCTAGACCCTGAATATAAGACGGATAAGTCGAAAGTCGATGGTCTTTACACTTTAAATCAATGGCTTCTTTTTTTAGATTCTAAAAAACCCGAGGCTCAGCCTGATAGATTCAGATGTTGTTGATACATAAAACGCATGTGTATTCAAAATAAACAAATCTCTGTGTTAAATCAAGGATATCAAAATAATTAAAGTTTTTTTTAGGGGGCGTTTTTTTTTCTCTCTCTTTTTTTCTATTTTGCAAGATTAGCAAAGACAACTCTTTGCAATTACATAGTTTTAATGACTGACATTTATAAGGACCAGATAGCTGTGGGAGGTTCTCTATTTTTTTTATATTTCTACATCTGTGGTCCAGATTTATTATACGTTATTTATTATACATTATAAGCTGATAACAACATCAACAACAATAAAATAATAATATAAAAGTGCTATTAGTTGTTATTAATATATTTATTTTGCTTTTCATGTTAGCCTAACACTGTACAGGTCTTTAATAACTATACAGGTAATATAGCTTATTTTTTAATATTCATTTATTTATATTATTTTGTTAGCCTGAAACTTCCCACAACTGAAACTAAAATTGTACTATATTTTTACTATTATATCCATGATTCCAATTATTTTTTTATTATTACCTAATAATATGAAAATTAACTAAATATAATATGAATTTGAAAATTTTTTATTAGTTTTTAAAAAAAAATTTTATGCATGCATGCATATATTTTTATTTTGCTGTTAGCCTGACACTATGTATAAATCATGGGACAAAGGCTATTTTCCGGGTTCCCACGGTCCCAGAAAATGTTGGAATCATGGCAAAAAATAAAAAAATAAAAAATAATAGTCATGGAAATTTCTGTAGCCAATATAAATTCTACTTCCAGTCAGAAAAGTACTACTTGAGCTAGAAGATACTCTTTTGTGAGTGCGATCTTGATTTTTTTATTTATTTAAATCCCTTTCTAGTCATCTCAAACAACTGGAAAAGTCATGGGGAATCATTAGTTAGAAAGTGTGGGATTGCTGTGCTTGAGGTTCGTCAGGGTGCATTTGCAGTCTGAGGAAATCAGATATCAGTCTGTTCGAAATTCTGGTTAATGTGAACTCTTTAGTTGTGTGAATCTTTTACTTCTTTTGTGCCTTTTAAACTCCAAAACAGAGTTTGTAAACTGATATTTTAGCCAAATCTCTGTGCTTTTTGATCATTACACCACATGTGACAACGTCAAATTTAGCTTGTGACCTGTCAGATCAGTTTAAGAAGGGCACACAAACAAACCTTCGCAGACTGTCACACAAAGTATCACACTCTCCAGACCACCTGACGGCTCTCCATCCCAGACATCATTAACAGGCGTTTGAAGGAAACACACAATGACATCATGCCGTGTGATCGCTATAAGCACTGAGAACACAGTATTGAATGTCTGCAAAAAAACACAACTTGATCGAGTGCTCTTAGATCACACACTCCTGTTCATGTGTTACATGAGAACACACTCTTCATTCTGAAAAGAAATGTAATGGAGGTGACCCAAGATAATATGTTGCAGGGATCATATTAAAAGTCACCGTTTGGAACTTGTGTGAGAGTTCTATTGCAGCTATAGTATAGTCTATACAGTAGTTGATAAGATATTAATCGGAACTAAGGGAACTGCTCTTGGATCAGTTTGAAAGCTTTTTCTTCTCACAAAATCAAGCCATTTTCTCCAGAATCTTAACTCAACAAAACCAGAAGCATCTCTTTTTTTTCAGAGTTACATGAGAAACCGCAGTCGTGCGTTGAAGCAGACTCACCATCAGGGTTGAGATCACACAGCCTGTTCTTAACATCTTCCTGGCAGGTTTTCATTCTGTTAGTGGGTTAAATGTAGGTTTGGGGCTGATTTGAGGTCAGCAACAGAAATCTTTGTAGCGTAATAAAGGGATTGTTGAAAAGAGGTAATCAAATTAAGGCGCCATTATGCATTGAGATTTGTGAGTTCTTGCAAAAAATTAATAATAATAATTGCGAAAAGCCATTTTTATTCACTAATGCAAAATGTCCCTGCTCAGCCAGCACATCTTTTGTCAAAGCAACTACAGATTTCTTGTTAAACATATTTCATAAAAATATTAAAAAAAATTTACATACAAAAAGTTATTTTTATGTTTAAGTTTGTTTTTAATTTACATATTTGATCAATAAAAATGTATCAATAAAAAAAGCTCCAAACAACAAGAAAGCCATTAAACAGAGACCATATTATATGCATAATTTATTCATGCTGCCATGCATATTGGGAGCCCGCGAACATTGCAAAATTATTGAATAAGTAATCAATTGTTTTGGACACCTCTGTTAGGGGGAATAGTGTTGGTCTAGCACATCTTTTTTTGTAAAATCAAAGTAATATACACAGAATCCATTTCTCAAAAAGGCCAATATACTGGATAAAATGTAACAGTTATTTTTGTAAGAGGTCTGTTTTGTGTTGAACTCTTTCAGTGTTCAGAGGAGAAGAAAGAAACGGAGGAGAACAGCGATGCCAGCAAATCCGAGATCAGCCTGGTCTACGAGATCGCCCTTAAGAGGAACCTGCCTGTTAACTTTGAGGTAAACTTAGCTACTTTAATTGAGAAAATAAAGGTATGTAACACTAATAAGGCTAGTTCAACAATAATTTTCATTGCACAGTTATTTCCAGTTCTAGTGACCCTATCTAGCTTATTAAACATTTTCTTTGTACTCCAAAACAGTTGTATGCTTTTGAAATTTTAACCCTTTTTCTCAGCTAGACAATAAAACCCTAAAGTGTCATATCGAGCTGCCTACATAGGTAGCTGGCTTTTAAGAAAGCATCCTTATTGCATATGCAGGACCTTCAAATGTATAGCGTTCCCGATTTGAAGCACACAGGAGTTTAGGCTTTTAAAGCTATACTCCAAGCATAACAATACACTGCACACATAAATAATAGTTGAATAGAAAGTTGTATCTATTCAGTTTGATAACAAATAAAATATTTCCGTCTTCGATTAATTTTTTCCCTCTGAACTTGTCTCAGTGCATTCTGGGATTGCCTTTTAGTGTATTATGTGTGTGTTGCTGCCTTAGACATCCAAAAAAAAAAGATGAAACTTTTGGTGCAGGTTTTGTGTTGCGAGCATGCCTATGATGCCTTAAATACTGTCTAGATAGATGTTTCAATGGGTTTTGGAACAGAGCAAGTGTTTTTCTTTAACTGTAATGTTTTTCCCCCTAATCTTCAAGTGTTCATTCTAATTTAATCAACATCCAACAGAATATATTTAGACATCCGTTCATTCGATAAATTGAAAATTACTAGCTTCAAATAAAGAGGATAAAGTGGGCAAGTGATTATATTAAACGCTTGTTCTTGGTGAAGCTATGTCATCATCCGTTAAATCTGGTAAATGTAATTGCTTTAAAACTTAAAAGTGTTTATTGTGGGAAGGAGGGTGATTTGGACACCATTCAAAATCAGCACTTCATTAAAGAGCTGTATCAGAGATGCTTCAAATCAACACAAACCTCAACGCTCTATATAAACACCAGAGGAAGTCTGAGGGTCTCTGTAGCCTGACTACTACTGCATCCATGTTTATCTTACGTGATTTTCCACGGCTGTCTCCAACTTCACAATCTGCAGTCATCTACTTGGCTTTGGTCAACCAGAATCTTCCTGACGTGCGTTCTCCATTTGCATGCAATCTGTTACATCTGGGGACCCCGATCTAACTGCATTTGGACACACTGTAGCTCTTTTTTTTCTTTCTTTAAAGTTTTGAGTGTAAGTCATCTGTGAGAGCCTGGACTTGGTTCAACCTTGTTAGATCTTTTCAGGAATTTTCTCCCCAGCTATTTGTTGGAATGGAAATGTTTTTTTGTTCCCGATTCAATTAGCACACAAACATGGATATTACAGTTACTCTGTGAGAAAGAAACCATTAAACCATTTCTTGGTCAAAGATGTGGGACACATCTAAATGTAATATTTTAAATAACAAAAAAAAGACGTTAAGTACGTCAAAAAGATGTACTCAAATTTATGACTTGTGACCTGTATGACTTACTTTCTGTGGAGCACAATAGAAGAGATATATATATATAGTATCTTGTTCTTTTCTCAATAAAGTGAATGTCAGTTTGGACCAGTGTTGTTTTGGACCCCACTGGCTTTCATTATATGGATGGAAATGGGAGCTGCAAGATTTTGGGGGAAAAAACTGTGATGTACTGTGAACTGAGCTGCTCTGAGGCACTGAAAACACTGAATCATGAGCTGCTTGTGTGTAAATGAACACAGTGCCATGCTTTGCTCTGAAACATGCAGTGCATGTGTTCAATTACATTGCTGCCTTTGCAGTTTGGTAATCGCATTAAGATATATCATGATCTCGGTTTTATTTTGATTAATTGTGCTGCCCTTAAAGGAACAGTTGAAACTTTCTTGAAAATATCTTCTTTTGTGTTCCAAAAGAAACAAAGTCAGGTTTGGAATGACATTAGGGTGAGTAAATGATGACAGAAGCTTTATTTTTGGGTGAACTATCCCTTTAGGTCAACCAGAACAGTGTCTCACCTGTTCTCATATGAAATCAAGGACCACTCTCACCTTCTTGTCAGTGTCAGACGATATCAAACAGATGCCAACTTCAAAGAACAAATACATTAATCACAGTTTCTTGTCGTGGGTGACGCCTTACAGAGGTTCAAGAATGGGAACTCGCGCCAAGAACCACCCATCTTGTACATAAGTACCTTCCCCCAGGGAATACACATCAACAATCCATACAAAAGAGCTTTTCTTCATTATATCAGTTCTTGCCATTGTCCCACCCTGGCCTGGTATCTTGCCTTTTCACCAGGCTGAGGACACGGCGGTCTCACTAATACTATATCTCACCTCGCATCCATGGGATGAAGAATGATCAACCTCATGTTACAGCGATTCCTTCCTACAACTTGATCTCTGTTGCCAGCCATGCGAGACAGAGAGCAGACAGAGGAACTGGCCACCGTCAGACACAAGAATCAAACACTTGCTGAAACCCCATCACTGCCTGAGGATGTCATATCATCTGTTGCAGACAACACAACCTCGTCTGCCGCCATGGAGTGAGTTGGGCCCCGGTGCCAAGACCTCCTCACAGTCCTCGTTTAACCGATGAAACTCATTCACCGGCTGGAACTGCCACCCACCTACCTCCAGTGTTTTAGCTGCCATGGAAACTGTGTCAGGAGGCCAGCTCGAGAGTTACCAGGCCGTTTTGACTTGTTGTTGGTGTAGTTGGTAAAGTTACCACAGCTTGTCCTCATCGGCAACCTCTATTAGACTAGCACAAAATAAGAATGATATAAAGGTATTAAGGAATGGTTCACCCAAAAATGTACATTTTGTCATCTTTTACTTACCCTCATGTCATTCCAAATCTGTTTGACTTACTTTCTTCTGCAGGAAGACGATATTTTGAAGAATATTTCAACTATTTTTGTCTATATAATGAAAGTCAATGGGGTCCAAAATGTTGGACCCCATTGACTTTCACTGTATGGATAAAAAGCACTGAGATATTTTTCAAAATATCTTCTTTTGTGTTTCACAGAAGAAAGTAAGTCATACAGATTTGGAATGATATGAGGGAATGATGACACAATTTTCATTTTTGTGTGAATTTCTCCTGGAGATTGTGGCCAAGTCAGTAACTGTGTAATTTGCAACAGACAATAAGAAGTGTTTCCAATTCTTCCATTGTTCAACAAAAATAGATTGCATTACATCATCTTTATGCCTTATTTTGGGACTCAGGAAGCGGTAATCTACATTAAAAAGTTCCCTTTTATTTGAGTCTCTAAGAAATTTCTCATCAAGGAGAATCGCAGAGAAGTTGACATCTCATTGGAGTCTTGGTCTCTTTTTCTCTGGGAATTTCTCGTCTGACTTCAGAACTGAATTGAGTTAGTTGTATAATCATCAGTGACTCTAAGTACAGTTTTGATGTAACCAAGCTAAATCTCCACTCTCGGCCCATGGAATAGACCGTGTGGGAGTTCCCTCAATGATGGACTCGCAGCTTTAAGTCCTTTTCCTTCCTCCCCACACCTCATCCTCGCAAGAGAGCTGAAAACGACATGCTGATATTTCCAAGAGGGAAGTGTAGCAGAATTGTGTCACTTCATTATAGTGAGGCTCACCCAGAGGAATTCTCTCAATTCTTATGTAACATCTAAGTGTGATGATCAAATGCATTCCACATCAAGGCCTAGTAAATATTGGGTTATGCCGCTCTGTTAAGTGTGCGGGAAATGCACAGAGCTCTCTAGTGTTTCTCAGTTCCTGGCCATCTTCAGATGAAAGCCCAGATTGTTGAGGATCTGGAGCTTACCGATGAAGATTAATGATGTTTGTCTACGTGTCCAATCATTCAAATCAACTGTCATGAGATTTAAAGATAGAGTTCTCTCAGAAAAGACATTTCTATCGTCATTCACTCACCCTCATGTTGTTTGAAACCCTGATGATTTTCTTTCCTCTTTGGAACACTAAAGGCGAATGGGAACTGGGACGGTCAAGATTCAAAAGCACCAAAAAAGTACCGTGTAAACAGCCCATATTTATAGTTTTCGAAAGCGATTTTCAAACTACATTTCTGTGTCACTATTTTGTGCTGACTGTTCATCTTCTATTCTGCTACTTTTTTTCTGTCTGTTCAGCTATCATGTGGCTTCAGAAGATTTGGAATATAGTTCATGAGTCATATGGACCACTTTGGTGGTACTTCTGTTTTATTTTTCACCATTTTTTTTCACCCATTTTCGAGCTCTTCATCCATTGTGTAGAAAAGTGGATGAATATTTGAATATTTATACACGGTATTTGAATCGGACGTGATAATCTTCATTAGTTTTGTATGGGGATGTGGCTCCTCTCAGCTGAGCCTGCTTCACTGGACTGTCACATGTTTGAATGAATGCCAGAATTGTCATGTGTGTGAAGAGAGGATGTGAGGAGGGAGTCTCTGGAGACGGATAACTTTCAGTTCTGACTGAGCACACAGAGGCCCACCCTCAGCTGTGTGTATGTGCGTCTGTGTGAAACTCAATCCCCCCAGTGTTGCTCTTGAAGAGCTCACCTGTTCTGTTGGCCATCTTGATGATGTCACAGGAAGTAAATACGATTACATGTGCATTACATTAAATTTCGGTTTCTCACGACAGTGAGAAATGGATAGTAGTAGCAGAATAGAGGATGACCAGTCCGTGCAAAATACAGACACACAACGATGCAGTTTAAATGAATATAATCACCTCTGATTGGTCAGCCAAAAAAAAAACTAAAATATTTTTTTTATGTATATACGACTATAGTATTTATTAATATTTTAACTAATACTTTCAGTTAATTCTAATTCATGTTTTAGTAATTTTGTTATATTCTTTTATCATTTTTATTTGTGTTTTTTTCATATTTCTATTTTGGTTTAATTTATTTTTATTTCAGTTTCAGTAATTTTAGTCCTTCATTTAAGGTTTAGTAGTTGTGTTATATGCTTTCATCATTTGTATTAGTCTTTGTTTTTTAATATTTCTATTTAGCTTTAATTAATTTTTATTAACTATGACATTAATATGTGCTTTATAAGTACTAATAAACAACCAATATGCTAATAATATGCATGTTAATAACAGTGTTTCCCAGCGTTTGCCCGCCACAATATCAACACTGACTGCCACAAATAGATTTTCCAAAATGCTTTGACTTTGTTGAATAAACATGAGCTCTGCACGTTTCAAAAGCCAAAACGTAGCACGGGTGTTTTTATATGAATGCATCTTTGAAGGGAACGGATTGTCTTCAGAAAAGTTTTGATGTAATTTTAATTTGATCTTTCCTGTAATGCCTGATAAAGAAGCGTTTATGAGCACTGCGCTGCTTTGATTACAGCCGTTACCAGGGAAACCGCTAGTTCTGCCGCTCCAAAAGCACCTCCTGCTGGCAGAGAATTAATTTGCATTTTCAATAAGCTCGTCTGCTGTTTTATATTCACATTATATACATATATTTCCCCCAGGAAAAATGCCACCACACATAGAGTGTACGTCTGTGGGAAATACTGTAATAAGCAGCTAGTTAATAGTGAGAATTGGTCCCTAAACTAAAGTGTTACCAATTTTTTTTGTTTTGCATAAAGAAAAACACCTATTCTTATGAACTAACTTAAAGGAACACTCAACTATTTTTGAAAAAAGGCTAATTTTCCAACTCAGAGTTAAACAGTTGAGTTTTACCGTTTTCGAATCCATTCAGCCGATCTCCAGGTCTGGCGGTAGCACTTTTAGCCGTAGCTTAGCATAGATCATTGTATCTGATTAGATTGTTAGCATCTCGCTCAAAAATGACCAAAGAGTTTGTATATTTTTCCTATTTAAAACTCGACTCTTCTGTAGTTTTTTTTTGTCTTGCATAAAGAAAAACACCTATTCTTATGAACTAACTTAAAGGAACACTCAACTATTTTTGAAAAAAGGCTAATTTTCCAACTCAGAGTTAAACAGTTGAGTTTTACCGTTTTCGAATCCATTCAGCCGATCTCCAGGTCTGGCGGTAGCACTTTTAGCCGTAGCTTAGCATAGATCATTGTATCTGATTAGATTGTTAGCATCTCGCTCAAAAATGACCAAAGAGTTTGTATATTTTTCCTATTTAAAACTCGACTCTTCTGTAGTTACATCGTGTACTAAGACCGACGGAAAATTAAAAGTTGCGATTTTCTAGCAACTGGTGCAGCGGGCGCAATGATATTATGCAGCACCTGAAAATAGTCCCCAGCTAGGTAACTTCCAACGTGACCGGCACTAAGTTTGTGTAGTTGGTTATGTTGATGGAAGTTAGCCTATTTTCAGGCGCTGCATAATATCATTGCGCCCGCTGCACCAGTTGCTAGAAAATCGCAACTTTTAATTTTCCGTCGGTCTTAGTACACGATGTAACTACAGAAGAGTCAAGTTTTACATAGGAAAAATATAGAAACTCTTTGGTAATTTTTGAGTGGGATGCTAACGGTCTAATCAGATTCAGTGATCTATGCTAAGCTAAGCTAAAAGTGCTACCGCCAGACCCGGAGATCGGCTGAATGGATTCGAAAACGGTAAAACTCAACTGTTTAACTCTAGGGGAGTTGGAAAATGAGCCTATTTTCCTTTAAAATGCTGCACTACTATGCTTGAACTGTGCTATGATTTATGCATCTGCATATTCATGTATATTCATATTCATATATTCATACTCAGTGTGTGTGTGTGTGTGTGTTTAATAACCAACTGCAGTCTCGCAAGTTCCAGTGATCTCTCTCCCCATATGAGTTATTGATCCGGTTGTTAAAATGGACAGTTTGAGTGTAGTGAGTCTAATTAGCAGTATTCCCATTTCCATCGTCGAGAAAGAAGGTGGTAAAGGGCAGGAGGAAGAAAGCATGCAGCAGACATGGCCTAAGTGGCAGAAAGAAAGGGAGCGTGACTGGAATGACTGCTGTTCCCACTTCTGCATGCATGTGTGTTCTCTTATGTAACGTGTTAATTTCATGCCCCTCAGGTGCTGAAAGAGAGCGGACCCCCGCACATGAAGAGCTTCCTCACACGTGTGACGGTGGGAGAGTTCTCAGCCGAGGGTGAGGGGAATAGCAAGAAACTCTCCAAAAAGAGAGCGGCCCTCTCCATCCTACAGGAACTGAAGAAACTGCCAGTCCTTCCTGTTGTGGAGAAACCCAAAGTGCATTACAAGAAGCGGCCCAAGACCGTATTAAAGGTGGGTTGACTTAGGAGCAGATCCAATAGTAGTGCTGCTTCCTTAAGATTCCAGAGTGGTGGCTGTTACTGGAATATTATATCAATGTTTTAGTTCACTAGAATTCTATGCATTATTATGGGATGCATTTTGGGAAGTCTAAATGTAAACTGTGTAATTTCTGTGCTACTAGCAGCATCAAAAGAAGTTGCCAAAATAAAGGCTGTGTTTTTGTCCTTATGTAAATTCCAAAAGCTACTGTACCAACAACCAGTGATTGCATATGGCTCAATTTCTCTTGTCAATATAATTTAAGTTAAAAAATAAAGTAATATTGTGATTATTACAATTTAATATTCTTACAATTTAAAACACCAGTTTTGAATATCTTTTAAATGTAATTTATTCCTGAAATCACAAAGCTGAATTTTCAGCAGCCATTACTCCAGTCTTGTGTCACATGATCCTTCAGAAATCATTCTAATATGCTGATTTGGTGCTTTAGAAACATTTCTTATTATCAATGTTGAAAACAGTTGTGCTGCCTTTGCTTAATTGAGAGCTATACATTTTAATATTTATTAGATTTAAAAAAATAAGAACTTTTAATTTAAGTGAACTTTAAACAATCTTCACATAAACCCATTATAATAAATGTCATATTTAGCTACCTGTGCCCTTCAGCAAGTAGGAATATACAGAAATTGAATACAATTATCAAACACTAAATTCTAAATTAAATATAGATGAATCCTTAAAGCTACAAAAGTTATTGATTTCCTCTTTTTTTCTTTTGTTCTTTGATTAACAGCAGCTGGGTTATTAGGTTATTTTGGCTGCTTTAAGAGCTGTCGCAGCTGAACCTGACATGGATCTGACACGCATCGTATTTTCTCAAAACTCTTTACTTTTTCTAGCATGCTTCAGGTCTTAGAGTCTCTACTAATGAGCTGACGAGTTGAATCGGGTGTGTTAGATGAATGTGCTGGGGTGCTCCAGGACAATTTTGAAAACCACTGCATTTCAGAGACATGTTCTTAAATGTGACTCGTATATAACAGATACTTACATACATGCACAAGGTTTTAAGGCAGCTTTAATCGCCTTTTTGGTAACTTCATGATTGTAAAAATAGTTTTTGCGGACATATGGCCTGACGATGTGTCATCTAACCTCAGTTCACTGTCATAAATGTCATATTTAGCTACCTGTGCCCTTCAGCAAGTAGGAATATACAGAAATTGAATACAATTATCAAACACTAAATTCTAAATTAAATATAGATGAATCCTTAAAGCTACAAAAGTTATTGATTTCCTCTTTTTTTCTTTTGTTCTTTGATTAACAGCAGCTGGGTTATTAGGTTATTTTGGCTGCTTTAAGAGCTGTCGCAGCTGAACCTGACATGGATCTGACACGCATCGTATTTTCTCAAAACTCTTTACTTTTTCTAGCATGCTTCAGGTCTTAGAGTCTCTACTAATGAGCTGACGAGTTGAATCGGGTGTGTTAGATGAATGTGCTGGGGTGCTCCAGGACAATTTTGAAAACCACTGCATTTCAGAGACATGTTCTTAAATGTGACTCGTATATAACAGATACTTACATACATGCACAAGGTTTTAAGGCAGCTTTAATCGCCTTTTTGGTAACTTCATGATTGTAAAAATAGTTTTTGCGGACATATGGCCTGACGATGTGTCATCTAACCTCAGTTCACTGTCATTCTACTGAAGTTCCCTCGTCACCTGTACCTTTTGCGCGCTCGTTTGACTAACGCCTGGCACTGAGGTGAAGAGTGCGTGTCTGAAAGTCTCCTGTTTGATATGGTCATAAAGACGTTCTGCGTCTAAATAAATGCAATTCTTTTCAAGAAAAATGAGACAGAAGCAGTAGTTGTGAGTGGGGAGGAGTATATATATATGTATGTGTATATATATATATATATATATATATATATATATATATATATATATATATATATATATATACACACACACACACCAAAATTAGAGAACAATCTATAAATACATGATTTTCTCTAAAATATTGTTAATCTTCATCGCTCAAAATTTGAAGGAATATTAGCTGTGGGTATACCACTTATCCACTTACATGTTTGACAAAATAACCAAGGCATTTAAAAAAAAAAAAAAAAACTTTATTTTTTGGAAAACACAGTGATCAGAATTAGAGAACAGTAACAACTGTAGCACGAAAGAAGATTACAACTAAAATATTGGAGGGTTACAGCTGTCAGAAATTAGTAGGAAGTGTACAGGCCCTTACTTTGAGAACAAAATCAAGGCATTTAAAAAAAAAAAAAAAACTTTATTTTTTGGAAAACACAGTGATCAGAATTAGAGAACAGTAACAACTGTAGCACGAAAGAAGATTACAACTAAAATATTGGAGGGTTACAGCTGTCAGAAATTAGTAGGAAGTGTACAGGCCCTTACTTTGAGAACAAAATGTTTCCCACCTGACCCAAATAAATTAAACTTGCTCTCATCACTAAAGTGAACTTTGGACCAGTTCTCCTTTGTCCACACAACATGCTCCTCAGCAAAGATGAGCCTAGCCTTTTGATTCTTTCTGCTGATGTGAGGCTTGGTCCATGCCCGGCGCCAGAGGGGGGGCTTGGCCCCCCCACGGACATCCCTGTGCCCCCCTTCGGACCGAGGGGGACGGTCGGACTTGATTTAAGCGTGTATTATAGTCTTACTCTTACAACTGCCTGCTGTTGCTTTTGATTGCTTTTAGATGGAAAAGCTGCCCATAACTCATGGTCTAGGATGTGTTTTCTTCGTAATAATAGCATAACAAAATAGATTTGGCATACAATCCAGTGTATCTGCCCTTCTGCTTTGGAAAGCGTTAAATGATTTTACAATGCATTTTCGCAGCGGTGAGCAATGTAGCCAATCACAAACATGTTTGTTGATTTCTAAAGCGCAATGGCCAATCAGAGGTGTTTAGGTTGGAATCCACGCACTCACTGCTCCAGTCACCGTTTTTTGTCCAGTGCTGAGTTCTATCATGTGCGTAACTTCTTTCTAACAAAGACATTAAAAAAGTTTTTCAACAAAAACTTTGTTGGATTGTGATGAATGAGTGACAGTTTTTAATAAATTTAAAGGGAGCACTCTTTGCATGCTGTATACGATAATATATTCAGAATTTAAATAAAACTTTTGTTTTTCATGCTTGACAAGCAGCCACGTATGACACAGACATAGCAGCTACTACACTATATAGAAAAAGATAATAATTTCAGAAGCACAGATGTGATTCTGCTACAGAGCCTGGTCCAAAGGCAGGATTTAGGTAAGAAAACGGTTATTATTTGTATTGGCTGCCACGCCAAATCATGCACACCTGCTTGCTTTTCTATTTAATTTAACAGTGTTTTTGTGAACACATACAGTGGGGAAAAAAGTATTTAGTCAGCCACCAATTGTGCAAGTTCTCCCACTTAAAAAGATGAGAGAGGCCTGTAATTTTCATCATAGGTATACCTCAACTATGAGAGACAAAATGAGAAAAAAAACTTTAATAACAAGTAATTGTAGCCTAACACTTTAAAATAAGGTTCGATTAGTTAATGTTAGTTAATGTATTAAAGTGTATTAACGTGTTAGTTAATTATTGTAAAGTGTTACCTAAATAATGTATTTCGAGCATTCACTTGAAAAAAATATGAACCCTTCTGAAGCCTTCATATGGACAACCTCCTGTCACAGGCTTTCAGTCACCTAAGAGCAGGCTGCCTTTTCACAATCTCAGTGAAAATTGGAGGAATGCTGCCAGTTAATATAAACTGTTTGTCATATAATTAAGGAAATTAGCCCCAGGTGCCAGATTATCACCTATTACTTGGCGGTATCTGTAAGTGTTCTCTAATTTTGATCAGAGTTATTTTTCAAATATTTAAGTTTTTATACTGTACTTCAAAATACAATTAATTTATGAAATAAACTTAAAAAACTGCCCTTCTACTCCTGTTAGGAAAACTTCAAATAGGACCAAGCAGTGACCTTGAAATTTAGAAAAGTGTTGGTTGTTCTCTAATTTAGATCTCCACTGTACCCACACACACACACATATTCTAAATCTTCTGGAGCCATACCAATTTTTTGTTTTGTTTTTGTTTTGTTGTGATAAACAGATTGAAATTAATAAAATATTCATTGAAAATCTTTGTAATTTTGGAGTTTGACAGACCCAATCCAAATTTATTCGCTCACTCAGTCAGTCACTCATTCACACACGCTCATTCACTCTTTTGCCATTCTCCTGACAGGGTTACTGACGTGAACATTAACCAGCCATCCATCTGTCCCTCTGCTGCTTTATCTGTGTCTCTCATCCTTGTTCTCATTTGCTTTTTAGTTCTCAATTTCTCTCTCAGACAGGACCAGAGTATGGACAGGACATGAACCCTATTAGCAGACTGGCTCAGATTCAACAGGCCAAAAAGGAGAAGGAGCCCGAATATATGCTGCTTTCAGAGAGAGGAATGCCTCGCCGGAGAGAATTCATCATGCAGGTAAATTTAATAAGAGAGGGAATCAGGAGGCGTAAAGTAAAAGGAAAATGTTAAGGCCGAGAGGGGGAGTGAAGGACAGATGAGTCCTGCACAAACACTGATAACCTCCCACTGTGCAATCTGTCTTAATCAGAAAGACTGTCACCTCCTCCGGCTCTGATTACCACTGACCTTCAGCTCTGTCAAAGTCAGGCAGAGACTCTTTTGACAAGCGCGCACACACACTTGCTGTCTGCTCTTGGAAATTTAATCTCATTGGAGAAGTTAATGGATAATTAGTCTTAATATAGATAATTTAGGTGACAACAGTAATTTTCTTATGTAGGCCCAAGCACATTTCAAAGCTTTAACACACAACTTGCAAAATCCTCTGCCTAGCACAACATGCATGTGCATTTATGCCCTTGGCCTCTTACATTTATGCGGTTAGATATGAATGTAAAAATAAAAATAAACCCATTTTTTTCTGATTGTTCACTGCATCACACATTTGCTCTTAGCACACAACACATCACATCACTGGCTGGTGTCCACTGGTTTATTACAGGTCATTAAAACAACAATAACTATACTGCTGGCTGCCCAATGAAAAAACTTTACCTCATACAGTAAAAATGAACCCCCTGTAGCCATAAGAGCAGTGCTTAGTCCCTATGAACAAAGACGCAAAAATACCAGCATAATTGGCTCTAAATCACCTTGGATTTCCACATATGTTTTGAAATGCCTCCAACTTGGATCTGCTTTTGGTCTCTAGTTTTGGATCAAAGATCAGAACTCATGCAACTTTAGTTGACTTGCACTTGTTAGTTGAACATTGTGTAGTATAGTAGTTTGAAGCACAGTAAATTTGAGCAGAATAGAGTAAAATCAAGTAGAGTATAGTAGTGTAGTATAAAAGTATAGAGTGCCATAGATTAGAGTTAAATAGAACAGTATAGATTGGAATTGAGTAGAGTTATATGGAGTAATATTAAAAGGGTAGATTTGTATAGAATTGTTTGGAATAGAGTAGATTAGATAGGGTAGCATTGTAGCGAATCAACTCATGGGGAAATATGAATAATTAATCATAACTAGTTATAATTAATTATAAATATTTAGATCCGCTGTAGATATTTACTTGACCTCTCAGGGTCAACTGTCTGTCAATTCTAAGAACATTAATTTCCTGGTTAAGGGAAATTACTTTCTTACTGTACAATTCTACACAGAGCTTGTAGCATAAATCTGCATGATTAAGTGACTCCAGTTATGAGCAAACAATGAACAACGTCAAGTGTGATACAAGTAAGACTTTATTAACTACATAAACACTTAAACTAGTCTAACATACTACATAAACACTTAAACTGGTGTAGCGGATTAGCTCATGGGGAAATATGAATAATTAACCATAACTAATTATGATTAATTATTAATATTTTAGATCCACTGTAGATATTTAGCTGACCACTCAGGGTCAACCGTCTTGTCAATTCTAAGAACGTTAATTTCCTGGTTAA